>NC_053436.1:44091572-44299473 GCF_007990345.1 Gossypium hirsutum | reverse complement strand
CGTCGAAGTGGTCGGGACAAAAACCAGTTTAAGAAATAATAATGTAAATCTATGCTTATTATGTACATGCAAGTGGAAATTCATTCCAATTTGCAATGTAGAGGAATTATTAATTAGGGATCAACATGAGAATGGTGAAATATGATAGGCTAATTTTAAAGGGCTTATTAGTGCATGTCAACACAAAGGGTGGACTTGCATGTCAAATTTGCCCAATTCCCTTATAGTGGCCGGCCAAGATGGATTGATGATGGGCAATTTATTTGTGAATTAGATTTTATAATAGGAAATTGGGGTATTGGAGACATAAGGAATAAAGAAAGAATGGGAAGAAAAACAAAGTCTTAACTTTGTTCTTCTTAGCCGAACCAAGAGGGAGAGAAGGGGAGCAAACATTCGGCCATTGAAACCTAAGGAAGGTTAGTGAATCAAGTTAGATTTTTTTTTTTTGAAATTCTAGTTGTTTTAGGTTACTCATCATGCTACTTACTTAGCCCATGCCAAAACTTTGAATTTGGATGGTGAATTGAACATTTCGGTTATGGTAGATAAGGAAGGAATTGATTTTTATCTTTAAGTTTTGATGAAGAAATTGTGATGAAAGAAGTTGATCTTGTTAAAAACTATAATTTCTAATACTCATGTGTGTAATAGCCGAACCTAGACCTTGCTTAATGCCTTAAGCAAATGCCGATTGGGTGTTTTGAAATGGATGAATTAGGTGCTTGATTTCCTAAAGGTTCGAGCATAGTACATGATATTATGTTTAATTCTCTATAATCGGCTAAATGAGTGATAATGGGTTATAATGTTGAATGGAATTATATGTATAAGTGGTTAGTAAAGTGATTAAACTACCGAATTTAATTAGTAAATGTGTTCTAAGCTTGATGAATTTGAGATGCGATGGGAGTAAATTTGCATGAGCATACTTGTTAATAATAAATATGATAAATGTATATATTAAGCTGAATGTGATATGTGTGAATTATATGTTAAATCAAGGCTTGGTAAGCTAGCTATTAAGGTGAAATGCTAATGTTATATTTGATTTGGTAATAATCTGTTTGGGGACAGCAGCAGTAAGGTGATTTTGGAAATCGCCATAAATTGTAGGAGTTGAATTAGAAGCTGAGTGAATTATGTCATTAAAGCTTGAAGAGTCTATTTCTTACAAAAGAAACTATAAAAACAAAAGAGTTACCGATCTTGAGATATTTGAAGTATTGTGGGGCTGAGTCATAATGACTGCTGGATTCCCTGTTCTGTTTTTAGAAAATCATTATAAATTGTACAAAATGATTATAAGATAAAATTTATATGCTTAGACTCCTTAATGAGTCTAGTTTCTAATGAGATCAAATACAACACATTTTGATTTCTGTAGAGTGAGAAATTGGATTCGTAGTGAAGAGTGGTCAGAATAGTCAAACAGTGAACAGGGGAAACTTTAAGAAAAATCTGGTATGATTGGCCAAGCCTAAAATTCTGAAAATTTTATGGATGGAAGATATACGAGTCTATATTCAGGGAAAATTAACGGCAAGTGATTTGGAGTTTAGTAGCTCCAGTTATAAGTAATTTAGTAACTACTGCTCAGGAAAACAGCTCGTAGTGAATATGTGATTTTGTTGTAAACATTAATGAAAGTTTGCCGATGAATTATTTATTGATTAATATAAGCTTGCTATAATCTATGTGTGTGAAAGTCGGATCAATATATATAATATTATTCTGAAAGTAATATTTGAATAGTCGATTAATGACTATTTTAAATTTTGTTGAACTTAAGCTCAAGAGCAAAGGGGAACTAGATCCGATAAAGGGAAGGAAAAAGTAATTGAATAGCCGTTGAAGTCGTTCGACGACATTGAGGTAAGTCTTCGAGTAATGACCCTACTTGAATTATTGAAATGAATAGTCATACTATGACGGATAGTCGAATGTGCTTAGAGACTATGTTATAAAGCCAATTGAAATTATGCTCTTTGTGTGCGGCTACTGAGCCGAAATTTGAAAGGTTTAATAATGTTTTGTGTTTGAGCCTTAGTATGAAGAAATGAAATGGATGTGTTATGATTATTGATATATGTGTGCATGAGCATTGAATATATCCGGGCTAAGACCCGAAGGCAATTATGCGAGTTGATATATCCGGGCTAAGACCGAAGGCAATTATGCGAGTTGATATATCCGGGCTAAGACCCGAAGGCAATTATGCGAGTTAATATATCCGGGCTAAGACCCGAAGGCAATTATGCGAGTTGATATATCCGGGCTATGACCGAAGGCAATTATGCGAGATGATATATCCGGCTAAGACCCGAAGGCAATTATGCAAGTTGATATGTCCGGGTTAAGACCGAAGCAAAGGTGTTTGCGGTTGTATTCGGTAAATACCGAGAAACTTGGGTTGAATGTGAGCGTTTTGTGCTGTAACTAATTCAATAAATATGCTCGACCAACCCGAACGATAAGGTGTGTTGCATGTGCATTGGAAAAGTCGATTCATTTTAAATAGTATTCGTGCGATCGGCTAACGAATTTTCGGCTTTTAGAAAGGTTGATACTTTGTGTATATATGTTGATGGAGTGTGAAGCAAGTATGATTATGAGAATGTGTGTTAATAAGTGACTTAGTTAGTTATGTGAATGTAATACTGTAGTCAAAGCCGATTTCATTACTTGAGACTTACTAAGCTTAAAATGCTTACCCGGTTGCTTTGGCTCTCTGTTTTATAGATTTTGTTCGTTAGCTATCGGATTCGGGATCAGCGAAGTCGAAGTCATCTACACTATCAAGCTCTTTTGGTACTCTTTTAGTTGAACTCTGGATATGGCATGTATAGGACTACCCCTGTTGTTTAAGTCTTTTGTGATGTATGTGTAAAGCCATGCGAAAATGGCTTGTAGATGTGGAGTATGGCATTAGACCATTTGTTTATGTATGTATATGTATGGTTTCACGATGTGACTATGGATTGAAATGGAAGTGTTGGGCTAATGATCAGCCATTGGAATGGCTAAATATGATCACATGTGGACCTATGTATGGCAAAACCCTAGTTGGTCCATGGTAACCACAAAATAGGTAAGTTTATCTTGAAAACAGATTTTGACAGCAACAGTGGTGTAGAATTGAAAAATCACATAAATTCGTAGGAGTGGAATTAAATAGTGAATAAATTATGTAATCGAACCTTGATGAATCTACTTTCATATGGAAGTAACGAAACAATTATAGGAACAGTACAGAAAGAGATATTCGGGTTCTTGTGGAACAGGGCCAGAACAGTTTCTGGATTCACTGTTCCGCCTTTGGAAATTCACTATAAATTGACCAGAGATAATTAGGGGTCATACCATATATGTATGGATTCCTCTCTGAGTCTAGTTTCCATAGAAACAAACGGCATTAGTATTGAAGCCCTGTGCAGAGAGATATCCCAGTCGTAATGGGAAAAGGTCAGTGTAGTCGACCCCTGTAACATGAGAGAATTTGACTAATAAACTGTACTAATTGGCCCGACCAAAAATTCTAGAAAAAAATATATAGGTGGGGACATGAGTCTAGTTTCAGGGAAAAATCACAAAACTGATTTTCGAGTTGTGAAACTCAAGATATGATTTTTGAAGCGATTAGTACTCAGACTGGGCAGTGTCTGGAAAAATTTTTAAAAAGTCTGTCAACACCTCGTATTCGACTCCGGTGACGGTCTCGGGTTCGGGGTGTTACAATTTAGTGGTATCAGAGCTACGGTTTAGTCGATTCTAGGACTACCGTAATGTGTTGGGGTCTAGCTATACATGCCATTTTATGTGATTAATTGATAGTGTGGTGATTTCTGACATTTGCAAATGTGTTTATTTATAGTAATGGATCCCGATCCCAACCGAGCGGTAGCTGATGATCTTGAGAGTGTAGCGCCTGCTCCCGCACAAGGGACAGCGCCGGTGGACTCTCAACCTAATGCGAGTAACCCGAACGATGAAGCTAGACAAGCTTTCTATAGCGTGATGAATGATTGGTTCAACCAATACATTCGAACTAATACGGCTGTTCCACAACCTCCATTCCCGACAAACACCACCCCCGCACCTACAATACCTCCGGTAACTGACCAAATAAGGTCAAATAAGCCCCCAGTTGACCGAATCCGAAAACATGGGGCTACTGAATTTAAAGCTACGGATAGCGACGATGCCGAGCAAGCTGAATTTTGGTTGGACAACACTATCCGGGTACTCGATGAGCTATCTTGTACACCCGATGAATGCCTAAAGTGTGCTATCTCCTTGCTGCGTGATTCTGCCTACTATTGGTGGAGTACTCTGACTTCTGTCGTGCCCCGGGAGCAAGTAACTTGGGAGTTTTTCCAAACTGAGTTTCGGAAAAAGTATATCAGTCAGAGATTTGTTGATCAAAAACGGAAGGAATTTCTTGAGCTTAAGCAAGGTTCTATGTCAGTTACTGATTACGAGCGAAAATTTGTTAGACTTAGTAGATACGCTCGGGAATGTGTTTCGTCCGAGGCTGTTATGTGTAAACGCTTCGAAGATGGGCTGAATGAAGATATAAAAATGTTCGTTGGCATTCTTGAGATACGAGAGTTCGTAGTACTTGTCGAGCGAGCTTGTAAAGCCGAAGAGCTTAGAAAGGAAAAACAAAAAGTTGATGTGGGAACCGGGGAGTTTCGTAAAAGATTCTCGGGAAAGTCTCATCAACAGGCATCGAAGAAATTTCGAGGTGATGTGGGCCGGTCTAAAAGCACTTCGGGCCTTTTTAGACGAGATCGTGATCGACCCCCTGTGGGTACACGAGGCACTTCAGTCGCCAGTGTTGGGAATGAACGTCGAGGCCGAACGGAATGTCGACATTGCGGTAAATGGCATTTGGGGAGTTGTAGATTCCATGACCGCTCCTGTTACAAGTGCGGATCAGTGGACCACTTCATTAAAGATTGCCCGAGGCTGTCCGAATAGAATGTAAATCAGAGTGGGAAACCGGGTGCTACCACTGCTCGAGGTAGACCATCTAGAAATATGGGCAATGCTAGTGGTGGTCAGAGAGGATCTAGAGATGCTACGACCAGATCCGAGGCTAGTGCACCTGCTAGAGCATATGCTATACGTGCCCGCGAGGATGCTTCTTCGCCTGATGTTATTACCGGTACTTTTACTCTCTTTGATACTAATGTAATTGCTTTGATTGACCCCGGTTCTACTCATTCGTACATATGTGAAACCTTAGCATCCAGTAAGACTTTACCTATTGAGTCTACTGAGTTTGTAATTCGGGTGTCAAATCCCTTGGGTCGTTACGTGCTTGTCGACAAAGTGTGTAAGAAATGTCCCCTAGCAATTCGAGGTTCCTGTTTTCCAGCGGACTTGATGCTTTTGCCGTTTGATGAATTTGATGTTATCCTTGGGTTGGATTGGTTGACCGTGCATGATGCGGTTGTGAATTGCAAAGCAAGACTATTGATTTGAGGTGTGCAAATAACGAAGTAATCCGAGTTGAGTCTACGGATTTGGATGGGTTGCCCGCTGTAATATCCTCAATGTTGGCCCAGAAATATGTGAGAAAAGGGTGCGAAGCATACCTTGCGTATGTACTGGATGACCAAGAACTAGAAAAGAAACCTGAATCTGTGCCGGTGGTTTGTGAATACCCGGATGTTTTTCCTGAAGAATTGCCGGGTTTACCACCTGTTCGGGAGATAGAGTTTGGTATTGAGCTTGTACCTGGGACTACGCCGATTTCGATAGCTCCGTATCGTATGGCACCAACTGAGTTAAAAGAGTTGAAGCTCAGCTGCAAGAATTGACGGATAGAGGTTTCGCTCGGCCAAGTTTCTCACCTTGGGGTGCACCAGTATTGTTCGTGAAAAAGATGGACGGAACCATGAGGTTGTGCATTGACTATCGTCAACTGAATAAAGTGACGATAAAGAATAAATATCCATTACCGCGTATCGATGATTTGTTTGATCAACTAAAGGGGGCCTCAGTGTTCTCAAAAATAGATTTGAGATCGGGTTATTATCAGCTGCGGATTCGAGATTCAGACGTACCCAAAACTGCTTTCAGAACGAGGTACGGTCACTACGAATTCTTAGTGATGCCGTTTGGGCTCACTAATGCCCCGGCAGTATTTATGGATTTGATGAATCGGATCTTCAGACCATATTTGGATCGGTTCGTAGTTGTGTTCATTGATGACATCTTGGTCTATTCAAGAGATGAGACCGAACATGCTGAGCACCTGAGGCTAGTGTTGCAAATTTTACGGGATAAGCAGTTATATGCTAAGTTCAGTAAGTGTGAGTTCTGGTTAAGAGAGGTTAGCTTCTTGGGTCATGTGGTATCAGCATCGGGTATTCGAGTTGACCCGAACAAAATTTCAGCCATACTTGACTGGAAACCTCCGAGGAATGTTACTGAAGTTCGGAGCTTTTTGGGGCTCGCCGGTTATTACCGACGATTTGTGAAAGGTTTCTCGATGATAGCCACACCAATGACGAAGCTACTTCAAAAGGATGTTAAGTTCGAGTGGACGGAGAAATGTCAGAAAAGTTTCGACCAACTGAAAACTCATTTGACTGAAGCTCCAATTTTGGTGCAACCCGAATCAGGTAAAGAGTTTGTCATCTATAGTGACGCATCCCTACTTGGGTTGGGTTGCGTATTGATGCAAGAAGGTCGAGTCGTGGCCTATGCGTCGAGACAATTGAAGCCACACGAGAGGAATTATCCGACCCATGATCTCGAACTAGCTGCCATCGTGTTTGCTTTAAAAATATGGCGACATTATCTGTTTGGTGAGAAGTGCCATGTATTTTCGGATCACAAAAGTCTCAAATATTTGATGACTCAACGAGACTTGAATCTACGACAAAGACGTTGGCTTGAGTTGTTGAAAGATTACGAGCTTGTCATTGATTACCACCCGGGAAAGGCTAACGTGGTTGCGGACGCCTTAAGCCGGAAGTCATTGTTTGCTTTACGAGCGATGAACGTGCATTTGTCTATTCTACCAGACAGTGTGTTAGTAGCTGAATTAAAAGCTAAACCATTATTGACTCACCAAATTCGTGAAGCTCAGAAAGTTGATGATGAATTGGTTGCAAAACGGGCTGAGTGTTTTCCGAACGAGGAATCGGAGTTTCAAATTGATGATGATGATTGTTTGAGGTACAGAAATCGTTTGTGTGTTCCAAGGAATTCGGAACTCATTTCGATGATTCTGAACGAAGCCCATTGTAGCCGAATGTCAGTTCACCCGGGGAGTACGAAAATGTACAACGATTTGAAACGTCAATTTTGGTGGCATGGTATGAAACGGGACATCTCTGACTTTGTTTCGAGATGTTTAATATGTCAACAAGTGAAAGCGGAACATCAAGTGCCTTCGGGATTACTCCAGCCGATCATGATACCCGAGTGGAAATGGGATCGAGTCACAATGGACTTTGTGTCCGAACTGCCTTTGTCAGCAAGTAAGAAGGATGCGATATGGGTTATTGTTGATAGACTGACTAAGTCGGCTCATTTCATCCCCGTACGTACGGATTTTTCATTGGAGAAACTAGCTGAATTGTACGTTTATCAAATTGTGAGATTACATGGGGTACCTGTTTCTATCGTGTCGGATAGAGATCCGAGATTCACCTCACGATTTTGGAAGAAATTGCAAGAAGCTCTGGGTACCAAGCTGCATTTTAGCACTGCTTTTCACCCCCAAACCGATGGTCAATCCGAGCGGATAATTCAGATACTTGAGGATATGTTGAGATGTTGCATCCTCGAGTTCAGTAGTTCATGGGAACGGTATTTACCTTTGATTGAATTCGCTTACAACAATAGTTTTCAATCAAGTATTAAGATGGCACCTTACGAGGCTTTGTACGGTCGTAAATGCCGTACACCATTGTTTTGGACCGAGCTCGGTGAAAGCAAAATTTTCGGAGTTGATTTGATTAGAGATGCGGAACAGAAAGTAAAGGTAATCCGTGAAAGTCTGAAGATAGCCACGGATCGTCAGAAATCGTACGTAGATTTGAAACGAAAAGACATCGAGTATCAGGTGGGAGACAAAGTGTTCCTTAAGGTTTCACCTTGGAAAAAGATACTCAGGTTCGGCCGTAAGGGCAAGTTGAGCCCAAGATTCATTGGGCCGTACGAAATCTCCGAACGAGTTGGCCCGGTTGCGTATAGATTGATTTTGCCCCCGGAGCTTGAAAGGATTCATGACGTCTTTCATGTTTCGATGCTTCGACGCTATCGATCTGATCCATCGCATATAATTAGCCCATCAGAGGTTGAAATTCAAGTCGATATGAGCTATGAAGAAGAACCAATACGTATCCTAGCTCGTGAGGTGAAGGAGTTGCGAAACAAAAGAGTTCCGCTAGTAAAGGTGTTATGGCTCAAACACGGGATCGAGGAAGCTACTTGGGAGACCGAGAGCTCGATGAAAGAACGATACCCAAACCTATTTACCGGTAAGTTTTTCGGGGACGAAAATTTCTTAAGTGGGGGAGAGTTGTGACAGCCCTAAATTGACCCTAGTCGGGAAGTGGTTTCGGGACCACAAAACCGAGTTAAGAAATAATTAATTGTTATATTCTATGCTTATTATGTGTGTACATGCATATGTGGAAATTTCATTCCCTAATTTTGCCAATTGTATGAGGAATTATTAATTAGGGATCAACATGAGATATGGTGAAATATGATAGGCTAATTTTAAAGGGCTTATTAGTGCATGTCAACACAAAGGTGGACTTGCATGTCAAATTTGCCCAATTCCCTTATAGTGGCCGGCCAAGATGGATTGATGATGGGCAATTTATTTGTGAATTAGATTTTATAATAGGAAATTGGGGTATTGGAGACATAAGGAATAATAGAAAGAATGGGAAGAAAACAAAGTCTTAACTTTGTTCTTCTTAGCCGAACCAAGAGGGAGAGAAGGGGGAGCAAACATTCGGCCATTGAAACCTAAGGAAGGTTAGTGAATCAAGTTAGATTTTTTTTTTTGAAATTCTAGTTTGTTTTAGGTTACTCATCATGCTACTTACTTAGCCCATGCCAAAACTTTGAATTTGGATGGTTGAATTGAACATTCGGTTATGGTAGATAAGGAAGGAATTTGATTTTTATCTTTAAGTTTTGATGAAGAAATTGTTGATGAAAGAAGTTGATCTTGTTAAAAACTATAATTTCTAATACTCATGTGTGTAATAGCCGAACCTAGACCTTGCTTAATGCCTTGAGCAAATGCCGATTGGGTGTTTTGAAATGGATGAATTAGGTGCTTGATTTCCTAAAGGTTCGGCATAGTACATGATATTATGTTTAATTCTCTATAATCGGCTAAATGAGTGATAATGGGTTATAATGTTGAATGGAATTATATGTATAAGTGGTTAGTAAAGTGATTAAACTACCGAATTTAATTAGTAAATGTGTTCTAAGCTTGATGAATTTTGAGATGCGATTGGGAGTAAATTTGTCATGAGCATACTTTGTTAATAATAAATATGATAAATGTATATATATATAGCTGAATGTGATATGTGTGAATTATATGTTAAATCAAGGCTTGGTAAGCTAGCTATTAAGGTGAAATGCTAATGTTAGTATTTGATTTGGTAATAATCTGTTTGGGGACAGCAGCAGTAAGGTGATTTTGGAAAATCGCCATAAATTGTAGGAGTTGAATTAGAAGCTGAGTGAATTATGTCATTAAAGCTTGAAGAGTCTATTTTCTTACAAAAGAAACTATAAAAACAAAAGAGTTACCGATCTTGAGATATTTGAAGTATTGTGGGGCTGAGTCATAATGACTGCTGGATTCCCTGTTCTGTTTTTAGAAAATCATTATAAATTGTACAAAAATGATTATAAGATAAAATTTATATGCTTAGACTCCTTAATGAGTCTAGTTTCTAATGAGATCAAATACAACACATTTTGATTTCTGTAGAGTGAGAAATTGGATTCGTAGTGAAGAGTGGTCAGAATAGTCAAACAGTGAACAGGGGAAACTTTAAGAAAAATCTGGTATTGATTGGCCAAGCCTAAAATTCTGAAAATTTTATGGATGGAAGATATACGAGTCTATATTCAGGGAAAATTAACGGCAAGTGATTTGGAGTTTAGTAGCTCCAGTTATAAGTAATTTAGTAACTACTGCTCAGGAAAACAGCTCGTAGTGAATATGTGATTTTGTTGTAAACATTAATGAAAGTTTGCCGATGAATTATTTATTGATTAATATAAAGCTTGCTATAATCTATGTGTGTGAAAGTCGGATCAATATATATAATATTATTCTGAAAGTAATATTTGAATAGTCGATTAATGACTATTTTAAATTTTGTTGAACTTAAGCTCAAGAGCAAAGGGGAACTAGATCCGATAAAGGGAAGGAAAAAGTAATTGAATAGCCGTTGAAGTCGTTCGACGACATTTGAGGTAAGTCTTCGAGTAATGACCCTACTTGAATTATATTGAAATGAATAGTCATACTATGACGGATAGTCGAATGTGCTTAGAGACTATGTTATAAAGCCAATTGAAATTATGCTCTTTGTGTGCGGCTACTGAGCCGAAATTTGAAAGGTTTAATAAATGTTTTGTGTTTGAGCCTTAGTAACGAAGAAATGAAATGGATGTGTTATGATTATTGATATATGTGTGCATGAGCATTGGAATATATCCGGGCTAAGACCCGAAGGCAATTATGCGAGTTGATATATCCGGGCTAAGACCCGAAGGCAATTATGCGAGTTGATATATCCGGGCTAAGACCCGAAGGCAATTATGCGAGTTAATATATCCGGGCTAAGACCCGAAGGCAATTATGCGAGTTGATATATCCGGGCTATGACCCGAAGGCAATTATGCGAGATGATATATCCGGGCTAAGACCCGAAGGCAATTATGCAAGTTGATATGTCCGGGTTAAGACCCGAAGGCAAAGGTGTTTGCGGTTGTATTCGGTTAAATACCGAAGAAACTTGGGTTTGAATGTGAGCGTTTTGTGCTGTAACTAATTCAATAAATATGCTCGACCAACCCGAACGATAAGGTGTGTTGCATGTGCATTGGAAAAGTCGATTCGTTTTAAATAGTATTCGTGCGATCGGCTAACGAATTTTCGGCTTTTAGAAAGGTTGATACTTTGTGTATATATGTTGATGGAGTGTGAAGCAAGTATGATTATGAGAATGTGTGTTAATAAAGTGACTTAGTTAGTTATGTGAATGTAATACTGTAGTCAAAGCCGATTTCATTACTTGAGACTTACTAAGCTTAAAATGCTTACCCGGTTGCTTTGGCTCTCTGTTTTATAGATTTTGTTCGTTAGCTATCGGATTCGGGATCAGCGAAGTCGAAGTCATCTACACTATCAAGCTCTTTTGGTACTCTTTTAGTTGAACTCTGGATATGGCATGTATAGGACTACCCCCTGTTGTTTAAGTTCTTTTGTGATGTATGTGTGTAAAGCCATGCGAAAATGGCTTGTAGATGTGGAGTATGGCATTAGACCATTTGTGTTTATGTATGTATATGTATGGTTTCACGATGTGACTATGGATTGAAATGGAAGTGTTGGGCTAATGATCAGCCATTGGAATGGCTAAATATGATCACATGTGGACCTATGTATGGCAAAACCCTAGTTGGTCCATGGTAACCACAAAATAGGTAAAGTTTATCTTGAAAACAGATTTTGACAGCAACAGTGGTGTAGAATTGAAAAATCACATAAATTCGTAGGAGTGGAATTAAATAGTGAATAAATTATGTAATCGAACCTTGATGAATCTACTTTCATATGGAAGTAACGAAACAATTATAGGAACAGTACAGAAAGAGATATTCGGGTTCTTGTGGAACAGGGCCAGAACAGTTTCTGGATTCACTGTTCCGCCTTTGGAAATTCACTATAAATTGACCAGAGATAATTAGGGGTCATACCATATATGTATGGATTCCTCTCTGAGTCTAGTTTCCATAGAAACAAACGGCATTAGTATTGAAGCCCTGTGCAGAGAGATATCCCAGTCGTAATGGGAAAAGGTCAGTGTAGTCGACCCCTGTAACATGAGAGAATTTGACTAATAAACTGTACTAATTGGCCCGACCAAAAATTCTAGAAAAAAATATATAGGTGGGGACATGAGTCTAGTTTCAGGGAAAAATCACAAAACTGATTTTCGAGTTGTGAAACTCAAGATATGATTTTTGAAGCGATTAGTACTCAGACTGGGCAGTGTCTGGAAAAATTTTTAAAAAGTCTGTCAACACCTCGTATTCGACTCCGGTGACGGTCTCGGGTTCGGGGTGTTACAATATAGATGATGTCTCCAAATCTTCAACGCAAACACAATGGCGGCTAGCTCCAAATCATGTGTTAGATAATTTTTCTCATGTGGTTTCAATTGCCTCGAGGCATAAGCTATCACTTTGCCTTCTTACATAAGTACACAACCCAATCCATTCAAGGATGCATCATTATAGATCACAAATTCTTTTCCCAGCTCAGGTTGTACTAAAACCGGTGTTTTAGTCAACAATCCCTTCAACTTCTCAAAACTCTATTGACATCATTTAACAAATCATCTGTAATAACCGGCTCGGCCTAGAAAGCTTCTAACCTCAGATACATTCCTCAGTGATTTCCAATCAACAATTGCTGAAATCTTACTCGGGTCAACTCAAATTCCATCACCTGAAACAATATGCCCCAAAAATCTGACTTCTCGAAGCCAAAACTAACTTTTACTAAACTTATCATACAATTGTTTATCCCTCAAAGTTTGTAAAACAATTCTCAAATGCTCAGCATGCTCGGACTCATTTCAAGAATAAACCAAAATATCATCGATAAACACAACCACAAACTTATCTAAGTATGGTCTAAAAATCCAATTCATTAAGTCCATAAACATAGTGAGAGCATTCGTTAAACCAAAAGGCATAACCAAAAATTCATAGTGATCATACCTTGTTTGAAATGCAGTTTTCAACACATCCGAGTCTTTAACTCTCAACTGATAATAACCAAACCTCAAGTCTATCTTTGAAAACCAGGTGGGCCCTTTCAATTGGTCAAACAAATCATCTATTCTCGGCAAAGGATATTTATTCATTATGGTCACTTTATTGAGTTGTCGATAATCAATGCAAGTCTCATAGAGTCGTCTTTCTTTGTCACAAATAATACTGGTACACCCCACGGAGAAAAACTAGGTCTCGCAAAACCTTTATCCATCAATTCTTGCAACTGAGCTTTCAACTCATTTAATTCTGTTGGAGCCATTCTATACGGAACAATCAAAATTGGTGTAGTGTCAAGGACTAACTTAATACCAAGTTCAACTTCTCTAAATAGAGGTAATCTAGGCAACTCTTCTGGAAACACATCGGAATACTCACATACTACCCGCACTGACTCAATCTTTAACTCAGACACTTTGGTATTCAACACAAAGGCAAGATAAGATTTGCACCCTTTTCTCATATCCCTCTGAGCTGTCATAGTAAAGATTACAACTGGTGATCCTTTTGATTCATCTGATTCAACCCGAAGAATATCACAACTTTCACATTTCAATTCAATAATTTTTTCTTCCACAATTTACTACCATATCATGAATGGTCAACCAATCCATACCAAGAATTACATCAAACTCATCAAATGGAAAAAGCATAAGATTAGCCAGAAAACATTGACCTCTAATCATCAAAGGACAATTTTTACATACTTTGTCAACTAACACATGCTTGCCTAGAGGGTTCGACACTTTTATCACAAATTCTATAGATTCAACAGGCATATTCATATTAGATATAAATTTCATACAAACATAGGAATGGGTTGATACGGATCAATCAAAGCAAAAACATGAGTATCATAGAGAGAAAAAGTACCCGTAATCACATCAGGAGATGAAGCCTCTTCGCGAGCGCGAATGGCATAAGTCCTCACAGGTGCTCTACCCTCAGATCTCACAGCTGGGTCTCTAGATGCACTCTTGCTACTCACTTTGTTTCCTGGATTTCTCTACGGCCTCCCTCTAGAAGTAGTATTACTCGATCTTGCATTCTAAAATTTCTGTTTTTCAACCATCTCGTGGCTCAATCTCTAATGAAGTGATCTTGGGAATCACACTTGAAATATGTTCGATCATTCACCCGACACTCACCGGGGTGACATCTACCGCAATATGGACATTCAGGTCTACTAGGTCTAGCATTACCCACACTCGCTATCGAAGTATTCTGAGCCTTACCCAAATACTATTTCACATGGTTTCTATTTGAAAACCCAACTGAAGTACTTGGTCGAGTATTAAACTCTCTCGGTTTCTTAGATGATGATCGAAGTGACTTACCCATTTGTCTTTTTTTCGAGTCTCGAGACTCAAAGTCAGCTATTGCTTTCTCTTTAGCCAACTCATCGGCCTTACAAGCTCTCTTCTTTCAGTTCCATAATTCCAACCAATAATTGGATATCTTCGTTCAGCCCATCTTCAAATCTCTTACACATGATGGCTTCAATCAAAACACATTCTCGAGTGTATTTGCTTAGGAATTCTTCTCGTAAGAATTCCCAATTAACTCTTTCCCTTGGTACAACCGACACAAGGGTGTTCCACCACTGATAAATCGAGTCTCTCAGAAGTGATACAACACATTTCATACATGCTTCAGGTGTGCATGATAACTCATCAAATACCCTGATGGTATTTTCAAGCCAAACTAGCTCGAAACTCTTTGGCTCCTTGTTTTTGAATCTTATCAACTGAAGGCTATTCAATCTCATGAAGCCCATACCTTACAGTCCATACCATACATTCATCATATGGAGAAAGGCTTCCCTGCCTCCTTCTCCTTGACTAACTGTAGGGGGTCTACTATTAGATGGCGCTGCCCCTTGAGTGGGAGTCGACGCATTACCTTTGGCTTCATCAGCCTTAGCTCAGTTAGGATCCATTACTATATGAAAACACAATTTTCAATTGTCATGAGACATCACACTATCATAGTTTATTTATGGCATTTATAGCTAGACTCATACACACGCTATGTTAGTCTGAGAATCGACTAAACCGTAGCCCTGATACCACTAAATGGAACCCCCTTACCCATATTCGACACAAGAATAGGGTATGAGGCATTATCTGACTTATACACAAGCAATCATGCAGAACCGAGACATAAATTTCCATCCTAATTAAAACTTTTCAAAAACATTCATATCGTCCCTTAGACGAGCTTATGAGGCCCAAAACATACATTGGGAGTGGTTCGGGACTAAACCAAGAACTTTGGAAACTCCCCAAAAACTTAGAAAATTTTCCATAAAAACAGGGGTCACACGCCATATGGTTTCGGACACGCCCGTGTGTGTAGACCATGTGGTCACACACGCCCGTGTCTCTAACCCGTGTACCTCTCTGTTTATGATGCCATCAACAAATTAGGGTCACATGGCCAAGGTACACGCCGGTGTGCTAGGCCGTGTGGGCGATTTAATTTTTATAATATTTCCTAAAATAGGTGCAGACTTCACGTGCCCATGTCCCTGGGTCGTGTCCTTCACATGGCTGAGACACACGGCCGTGTCTCTACCCATGTGACCAATTCAAAGCCAAAATTAAAAAATACAGGGGACACACGCCCAGATCACACACCCATAGGGCAGGCCGTGTGTCACACACGGCCTAGACACATGCCCATGTGGACAAAAATAAGACAATTTACCAAGCCTTTTTGTCACCTTTACTTGCACCAACCTACACTACATCAAACAAAACCAAACCAGGCATATACACACAACCAATTCAGCCTCAACCAACACATCCACACATCAATTACCTGCTATTTTCTATCACGTACAACATTTTATAATTATCATCATAATTCATGCCATAACTCTATCCATAAAAGGCATCACTACATGTATAAATACTTAACCAATATTAGCCAATACCAAATGGCCATTCACAAAATGAATCAAAAACCATTACAAGCCAACACATTTGGCCAAATCAATAATGACGCGTATCACAAAAAGACCAAGTCCCTATACATGCCATAACTCAAAATAATGTAATAATAAGTACCTAAAACAATAATTTGTTAGTGTGAGTGGATCTCTGACCATCTCTGATCCCAAACATGGTCCTACACAAAATCTTATAATGATGCCATATCTCAGATATGGTCTTACGCGTAAACTCATAACCCTAATGTCATGACATTTGTATCCTAACTATTCCTAAGGTTCAACTGAGAATTTCGCTGTATCGATCTTTGCCGAACGAATCCATAATGATAGTTGTACAAGTCAAGCAATAACACAATATTAAATACATAATATAAGTTGTATTATTTACTCACGAACTTACCTCGATACAAAATATGGCTAACTAATTCCATTTAGTTCACAACTTTGTTCTTTCCCTGGTCTAGGTCCAGACTCCGTTTTTCTCGATCTATAATAGCAAATTTAGCTCATTTAATTATCACATAGTTCAAATCAGTCCAAAAAACCATACTTTGGCAAAATTATGGTTTTTCCCCTAAACTTTCACATATTTACAAAATAGTCCTTAGGCTCGTAAAATGAAATGTACTTCTTTTCTTTGTTACCCAAGCTTAGCTGAGCCTATATCATGCTTATACAAGCCCATATTTTTCATCAAATCACATTTCTACTACCCATTTATATAACTTTTACAAATAAGCCCTTTTTAGGTGTTTTCATCAAAAATCACTTAGTAGAAGATATTTATCACACATCAAACTTTCATAATCTACCATGAAACATCAAAATACATGCATGTCACAAATGGGTAAAATCCTAGGCATCAAATCTATCTCAAATAAATTGTAGAATTGGCTAGATCGGTTGATAACAACTTCAAAGATGTAAAGAACATTAAAAACGAGGCTAGGATGCACTTACTATCATGCTTGAAAGTTGAAAAAAACCCTAGCTATGGTGCCTTGAGAATTTCAGCTATGGCATGGAGAAGATGAGAAAATTTTAACTTGATTTTCCCTTTTTATTCTTTTAATTACTAAGTGACCAAAATGCCCTTTTTTCTAAACTTTTAATTTGTAACATCCCGAATTAGGGTCTAGTCGGATAGTGGTTTCGTGACCACAAATACAAAATTGAAATAATTATTTTACGATTATTTGATGATCCATGATATGATTGCATGTTTGTGTGAACTTTTCATGAAGAAATTCTATGCCTAATGTTTTCAATTTGACTTTAGGGACTAAATTGAATAAGTAGCAAAACTTGTGTTTTAGAAGCTTCAAGCATGAAATTGCATTAGATTATTAATTAGAGGTCCTTAAATAACAATTTTACCAAGTTCTAAAATTTTAGACAAAAATGGGCATGAATAGGAAAAATTGGAAAGAAATACCTTAAGGGCATTTTTGTCATTTGGTAAATAAAAGAATAAAAATGGAAAAATCAAGTCAAAATTGTGTCCATCTTGCTCCTAGTGTGTCGAAATTTTTAAGGGTTCCATAGCTAGGTTTTCAACTTTTCAAGCTTGATTATAAGTGCTTCCAAGCCCCTTTTTTATGTTCTTAGCATTTTTGAAGTCCTTGAAGCATGATCTAGCCATATTTTGAGCTAGGTTTCATGTATGAAATTTGACCCATGTGTGACATGTTTGTATTTTGATGAGTAATGGAAGAATAAGGAAGTTTGATGTGTGATGAACATCTTTTACTACTTGATTTTTAGTGAAAACACCTAAAAAGAACTTATTTGTAAAAGATGTAAAACAATGGGTAGTAGAAATGTGAAATAAAGAATAGTGTGGGCTGATATGTTCATGGTATAGGTCCAGCTAGGCTTGGGTAACCAAGAAAATGCATGAATTTCATTTTACGAACCTAGGGACCAAAGTGTAAATTAGTGACAAGTTAGGGGTAAAAAGGTAATTTTACCAAAGTATGAATTATGGGTCGATTCAAATAATGTATGTATTGAACAAGTTAAATTTGGCACTATAGATCAAGAAAAACGTGATTCGAGTCTTGATTGGGGGAAAAACAACGTTTACAAGGATTAGGCTCGTTTCTATCATTTTGTACCGAGGTAAGTTCATTTGCAAATTATGCAACATGTACCATACTTTAAATGCTTTAATATTGCATTTATGGTAAGCACTTATATATTTACTGTGATGTTGTATCAAGTGTTAAATGCCTAAATTTTATTATGAGATATGCTTTGATTATTCCATGAGTATGTGATTGGTGCTATGGATATTGGAATCAATATTATGAGCAAGTTTGACAAATATGTGGTATCGAAGAATATTTTTTAAACCTTATGAATAGTTTAGGATACAAGTGACATGTCACTAGGAAATTATGTGATCTGATCTTATGAGTTGTGCTCTGAGTTCATGATATATGTGACACATGTTATGGCAGTCCGGGTACTGATCTCCTATATTCTACCAGTGGTTGGGTAGTCCGGCATGTGTTGCGAATACCTGACAGCCTGAGTGAGAAAACCCATGAGTAGCTCGAAAGCGAGCAACATGTGATATGTGATATGAGTAGCGTTTGCTACATATGAGGTACTTAGGTGCGAGATTCTGATGTATCCGATAGTATTCTGAGTGTTCAACAGGTAGTCTAAGAGAAGCTCAATGGGTAATCTTAATGAATGCGTCAAATATGAGAAAGTAAGTTATTATGTGCAAGTGGTAAGAATATGTATATGAAGAGTAAGTTTAAGAGATTTGATAAAAAAAGCAAGACTATGTTCATTATGCTAAATGTATGATTAATGCTTGTTTAACTTGCATTTTATTTGCATGTGAACTTACTAAGCTTTTAAAGCTTACCCCCTTCCTTTCCTTTTCTTATAGTGTCACCAAGCTAGCTCAGGGATCAGAGGATGTCGAAGTTTTCGATTACACTATCAATTGGATATTTTGGGTATAATTGGTCTCAACATTTTGAATATGGCATGAATAGGGACTTGGTTATTTTGTTATGTGTCACATTGAATACCCAAATGTGTTGGTTCATGAAAGTATTATGATTATTTTGTATATGGCCATGAGAGGTGACTCATATTGATTATTTGGGTTGTAACTCTAATTATCTGTGCATGCATACAAATATGTTATGATTGTTGTGGTTGCTTGATGGATATGTGGTGAAGTGTGATTTACATGCTAAATGTATGTTTTGATTAGGATTGTGGTTGTTTACAGATGGCATTTTTTTAATGTATGAAATGTGATTAATGTGTATGACAATAATTATGGTATAATGACGAATATATATATAATTGGTGTGGAATGCCATATGAAAGTCTAATGATTTAAGTATGTGATATGTTGGCACTACCAAGTCATAAATTAACCATGTATGTGAATGCTTGAGTAACCAAAGGTGCCATGTTGCATGCCATGAAGATAGTGTAGGTTGGTGAATGTTCAAGCGTGGCAAATGGCTTGGAAAAATAGCCTAAGAATTGTCCACACAGTTAGAACACGGTCATGTGTCTAGGCCGTGTGTGACACACGGTCTGCCCTATGGGCGTGTGATCTAG
Source organism: Gossypium hirsutum (assembly GCF_007990345.1). Taxonomy (NCBI): domain Eukaryota; kingdom Viridiplantae; phylum Streptophyta; class Magnoliopsida; order Malvales; family Malvaceae; genus Gossypium; species Gossypium hirsutum. The sequence continues at coordinate 44,279,846 of NC_053436.1, read as the reverse complement.
TTGTCTGTCCCCTACATCCTAATTATGCAAAATAGAATGCCCAGTAGTAAACACATGGGAAGAGACACGGCCGTGTGTCTCAGCAGTGTAAAGGACATAGTCTTAGGACATTGGCGTGTGCCCAGGCCGTGTGAAGTCTGCACTTAATTTTTGGAATTTAATTCGCCACATGGCCTAAGCACACGGGAGCGTGACTTGGCCGTGTGACCTTATTTAGTTGATGACGTCATAAACAGAGAGTTACACGGCCGAGGACACGGGCGTGTCCCAAGCTACACGAGCGTGTGTGACCACATGGCCTACTCACATGGGCGTGTGACTCTCCAACGTAAGAAAATTTTCTAAGTTACCCAAAGCTTTCTAAAGTTCTCGGTTTAGTCCCAAATCGTTTCCAATGTATGTTTTGAGTCTCGTAGGCCCATATAAGGGACAATATGCGTGTGTATGAATGGTTTAAATTGAATGAGAAATTTTATGGCCGGTTTTGGATGTTTGGTTGTGTTTAAGTCCAGTAATGCCTCGTATCCTGTCCAGACATCGGACACGGGTAAAGGGTGCTACATAATTTTTACTTATTCATGCCCATTTTTGTCCATAAAAATAGAAATTGGTCAAATTTCTATTTAAAGACCTCTAATTAATAATCCATAGCTATTTCATGCTTAACGCTTCTAGAATCACATATTTTGCAACCTTTGCAATTTAATCCTAAAAATCAAATTGGACACTCTATCAAGAAAATTTCTTAACGAAACTTTCATACAATCATGAAAACATATCATATACCTCAACACATTAATAAAATAATTATTTCTACTTTGAATTTGTGGTCTCAAAACCACTATTTCAACTAGGCCCAAAATTGGGATGTTATAGAGGGTATGTCAAATTGGGTAAAAAGAATGGTGGTCAACCATGACTAGGTTCATTAAACCTCACACAAGGCATTTATAAAGAGAAAAGGCAAGAGAGGGAGACAAGGGAGTGAAAAAGGGGATCATGTTTGGTTAAACATGGAATGTTGACTCACAAAAGATGGAAAAGAATCTCCCTAAACAAGGCATGTATGGGCGGATGGAAAGGGTGTTTTTAGCACATGGGAAATTCACCAAAAATTTAATTAAAAAGATGTTAAAGTAGAGACTTAAACCTAGGACCTCTAGGATAAATTTGGAGCACTTAGCCACTATACTATTTACTTCCTTGTTTTTAACTTAGCACATAGTAAATAAAAATATGGGTTGACATTTGCTAAGGATTTAAAACAAATTTGCACCAAATAAAAATTAACAAAAGGGAAATGATTCAAACTCAGATGATCAAGGCCAACTCCGACACTACTCAATCACTATAATTGATATTTATTTATTATCAAATGTGCTAAGGTCATCTAAAAAAAATTTCAGACGTGACCATTCTCGATTCATTAAACCAATTTCTACTAACTCAGTTTTTGGGATGTGACTATCCTTCCCTCCTCAAAAAGATTTTCATCCTTGAAATTTCTATTGTCAAGCCAATTCACTTATCCATAAAATTCATAACTTTTCTTTCTAAACCAACCACCACGCTTTCACTGCACAACTCAAATTCCAATGTAGCTCCAATAATTCACTCTAATCTCTAATAGATTTCCTATTTACTTACACGAATTGTCTCAAAGGACTATCCATAGAAATATCACTAACGATTTCATTATTCCAAAATTATCACTCAGTGCAAGGCACAATTAGAATGGATCTTCAAATTACCTTTGATAACTCAGTGCTAGGCCTTGCAACTGCCTAACTTGCAAACTTTAAAACCTACAAGGGACATGTGCCCGTGTCTTAGGCCGTGTGGACAAGAAATTGGCAAAAATCAAGCCATTTCCGCCACCCACTTCAAACATGTACCTACAAGCAATTTATTCATATGATCAAGGTAACAAAACATACCCAAAACATGCATAATATGACTAATTCAATATACCAATAATCAATCGTACCAATATGCCATATAGGCACCTCAATCACAATCAAGTAAATATACCAAAACTTATATATAATTGGCCATAAATCATCCATACACATCTAGCTCAATTCCATATCCAAACATAGCATACTTGACCACATTGAATCCACTCCATCAGACACTAAATTGGCTATTGAAACATGCATCAACTTAACCGTATTAACAAACAACACCAAGGTACCACAAGTACCAAAAGTTCATCAACCAAAATATCTTATACATGCCAAACACATTAACTAGATTATTAAACACAAGTTCACCTAGACATGCCATTATAACATTGACCAAAACATTAAAAACTATCGATATATTTGTTGGATAGTGTGATAGATCTCTGACGAGCTTCCAAATCAATCGAGCTTCCGATAAACTATAAAACATAGGAAAGAAAACTACGTAAGCATATAATGCTTAGTAAGTTCATAAATCATGAATATAACTTACCATTTCAATACATAACCTTCTAATTTCAACATAATTCAATCCAATATAAGCTTGGCACAACCCTAAGCATCATCAATAACACATGTTAGCATATTCAAACATAACGCACATGAATTTAACATAAGTAAGCTATTACACATGAACATAATTCATTTGAACTCATCATTTTCCTTAACACATTATACTTTCAATGAAACTTACCAATTCAACCCTTTTCATAAATACATGACATAGTTTCTTTTGAACACATACCATTCATTTCCTTTTCATGCCCACTAATCGTTTAGAATATCATTGGATACGTAGGATAGCTCACACGAAGTGTGCTAAACATATAACCATAACCTTTCCTTTCCTTTACATCATTGCTCACACGAGCTGTGAATTGTGTCTACTCACACGAGCTGTGGGTCGGAATGTAAGATACACAATGCTGTTCACACAAGCTGTGAAGTATCTGAAACAAATGCAGGACCTCATCCATTGATAGGACATTCAAGACCAGCACTCGAAACATGAAAACCCTAATGACATGTCATTTGTATCCTACGAATTCCTAAGGATCAAATGGGGCTCAATAATCGTTGTGACATTATTAGATTTACATTATTCAGTTATAGCAATCAATATATTAACATATAGATCAATATATAGCATTAAAATGATATATAATCATATGACCTTACCTCGATAACAAAGACGTTGAAACAAAATCAAATAATCTGAGGCTTTAGCTTTTTCTCGATCTAGATCCGTACGAGGTTTATCTTGAACTAAATAAGCAAATTCAATCCATTTAATAATCATACTAATAAATTTAGTCCAAAATTCATACTTTTGCAAAATTACATTTTTACCCCTAATATTTTACTTATTTACAAATTAGTCCTTAAGCTCATAAATTAAAATTTACGCAATTTCATCCATATTTCAACCTAGCAAAATTTAATAGGTACCTATACAATCTCATACAAATCAACATTTCACAAATTTATCATGGTATTTATTACTTCTACAAATAAGTCTCTAATTGACAATTTCATCAAAAATCCATTTACAAAACTTATTTATTTATCAAAAAGGACTCATAATCTTTCATTAAACTTCAAGAATCAAGAAAACATGTTCATGGAAAAACCCTAAACCTTTAAAATTTTTGAAAATTAGTCCTTGGGCTAGATAGATTATGTAACACCCTTTACCCGAGACCATCGCCGGAATCGAGCACGAGGCGTTACCTGACTTAACTTACTAATTCGAGGCATAAAAATTTGCTTTTAAAATTAATTTAGTTTCATTCATTCAATATGTCCTTAAAAAGGGTCCTCGAGACCTTAAAACATGAAATTTAAATAGTTTGGGAACAAACCGGAATCAATAAAAATTTTTGGATCACTTAAACAAATCAAAACAATTTATTTCATCTTTCATAAATAAACTGTCCATCTGCGTCATAGTCACTAAATAAATCATAACTCGAGTTACAAAACTCGAAATCTAAATCCGTAAATTTTTTCTGAAACTAGACTCATTTATCTTCTTACTAAATTTTTTACAGAATTTTTTGCTTTAGTCAATTAGTACAGTTTATTAGTTAAAGTTTCCCCTATTTTAGTGTTTGGCTACTCTGACCTCTTTTCACTATGAATTAATTTTCTCCTTGTAAAGAATTCAAATAACCATGCTGTTTATTTTAAATAAAAATAGACTAAATAAGGAATCTATACATGTATAACTCATAATTATTTTTTTACAATTTTTGGTGAATTTATAAAGTCAGAATAGGGGATTCAGAAATCACTCTGACCCTGTCTCACCAAAATTTGAATATCTCATAAAATACAACACCTTTATTTACTCTATTTCTTTCATATGAATATAGACTCAATAATATTTAATTATATATCTTTTCACTATCTAAATCCATTTCTACTATTTTTAGTGATTTTCCAAATTATTCACTATCTAAATCCATTTCTACTATTTTTAGTGATTTTCCAAATTCACATCATTACTGCTGTCCGATACTATTTTAAAGCTAATTTCACCTTTTTCATGATTTCCATGGAATAACTAGCACTTAGGCATACATAACGCCAAACATGTCCTTGATTAGCCATCCCAACAACTAATCATTATCAAGCATTTACATACCATTCATCAGCCATATCATAAGATCCTACACACAAAATGGCTACGATGCTATACATGCCATACTCAAAATAAAAGGTCTAGCTATACCAAAATAATCCTTGTGATAGTGTGCCCGGACCTCCGACGTACTTCACGAATCTCGAGTTGGCTTGAAAAAACTATAAAAAGAAGGAAAATAAAGGGGGTAAGCATTAAGCTTAGTAAGTTTGCATAAAAATAAATAACAACATTCATAAGAATTATCTTACTACTTGGCATGATACTACTTAATGCAACTTCATTAATTGCCATAGACATATTTTAAACTTCTTCACTTACTCACTTACTTAAATACTTACTTACTTAATCAAATTTATTAATACATTTTACTTACCTTTTTTCCTTATCAAGCATGCATGAACATTATATACTTACCTTTGCGCTTCTAGCATGAACTTGTCTTACCTCTTTAGCATAACTCGTCTTACCTTACCTTACCTTACCTTGATATTCTCTTTAAATTTTCCCATTGAACCACTTGGAATACTAAGGGTACATGGGTACCTTACCATTGCCATGACTTGTCATGGTCTTACGTGGTATCCTTTTGAAACTTACCATTGCCATATCTTAACATGGTCTTACATGGTATCCTTGCCTTATGAACTCACCAATGCCATGCCTTGGCATGGTCTTACATAGGACCTTTGCCTTATAGTAACTTATAAATGCTATGTCTTTACATGGCCTTACATGATTTCCTTACCTTAGAAACCTTACCAATTGTCATGCCTTGGCATGGTCTTACATGGTATCCTTAAACCCTAATGTCATGACATTTGTATCCTATACATTCCTAAGGTTCAACCGAAACTTTCTGAAATTACTTCTCCGTCAATTCATGCTTGAGTCTTCTTTGAATAATTTCATAAAATAAATATAAACATGCTAGAAATTAACAACATTAACATAAAATAATAGAATATTGCATTTATATACCGCAAACTTCCCGCGAAACAAAATACGATCAACTATATCGATTTAGTCCACTATCTTTTTCTTTCCCCAGTCTAACTCTGGATTTCATTCTTCTTGATCTAAATAAAAAAATTTAGATTATTTAATACTCACATTTATTAAAACAGTCCTTGACTCAAACTTTGGCAAAATTACATTTTTGCCCCTAAACTTTTACATATTTACACTTTTTCCCCAAGGTTCTGAAATTAAACTTCATCCTATTTTCTTATCTTTTATGACATGCTGATCATTTTTCCCTTCTATTACAACATCAAATTCTCACTCTAACATGTACTTATGAACATTAGGTATTTTTACCGATTATATCGTTTTACTCGTTTTCACGTAAAATCGCTTAAAAAAAGTTGTTTAACATAATTTAAAGCTTCATATTCTACCATAAAACATCAAAATAATCACATTTCACCTATGGGCATTTTTCCAAATATAAACCCTAGGTTAAATTATTGCTAGAATAAGCTTAATAAGTTATTGGGACTCCAAAAACGTAAAGAACATTAAAAATGGGGCTAAAACGGACTTACAATCGAGCTTGGAAGCTTGAAAAACCATAGCTATGTCTTCCTCATGTGAAATTCAGCCAAGGGGTTGAAGATGGACAAAAATTGGCTTTTAATTTTGTTTTTAATTCATTTTAATAACAAAATGACCAAAATGCCCTTAATTAAAAACTATAGTGTTTTATCTTCCTTTAGGTATTTTTGTCCAAACTAGTATAATGGTCTAATTACTATCCAAGGACCTCCACTTTAAAAACCCATTACTCACAAGTACTTAGTACCTTTGTAAACTAGAACACACATTTTACAACTTTTTCAATTTAGTCCTAAATATCAAATTGGACCCTCTATCGATAAAATTTCTAAATGAAATTTTCACACAATCATGCCATAAACCTTAAAATAATAATAAAATAAATTTTTCTACCTCGAATTTGTGGTTTCACAACCACTGTTCCATTTAGGCCCTATTTCGGGATGTTACATTTCTCCCCCCTTTAGGGATTTTCATCCCCGAAAATCTTACCTATGAAGAGATTTGGGTACTGTTTTCGCATAGCCTCTTCGGGCTCCCATGTAGCCTCGTCTACCCCATGTCTATTCCATAGTACTTTCACAAGTGCAATACTTTTGTTCCTTAATTGCTTTACCTCTCGAGCTAGAATCTTTACCGGTTCTTCACCGTAAGTCATGTCTGGTTGAATCTCAACCTCTGTCTAAGAAATCACATGTGACAGATCTGAACGATAATGACGTAGCATCGACACATGAAATACATCATGAATCTTCTCTAACTCAATCGGCAAAGCTAACTGATATGCTAATGGTCTGACTCTCTCAATCACTTCAAACGGTCCAATAAAACGTGGACTTAATTTGCCTTTCTTGTAACACCCCCTACCCGTATTCCGAGCCTAGAATAGGCTACGAGGCATTACCAAACTTAATATGATCAATCATGTAAAAAAATCAGCCATAAATTTTTTTCTAAATTAAAAACTTTCATACATACGTTTAACGTCCCTTATATGGGCCTACGGGGCCCAAAACATACATTCAAGTTGGTTCGGACCAAACCGTAAACATATGAAACTTTTCCAACACTTAGAAAATTTTCACACTTTGGAGAGTCACACGCTCGTGTTTTCAACCCGTGTAACTCTCTGTTTATAACTTCATCACCCTTGTCAGTCGTACACTTCATATAAATAACAAGAAACGTGTATGGGCTTAATTCTCATTCAATTTCTCATATATATATACACAATTTCACGTTATGTAATCATACAACATATATCAGCCATATCTCTGTAATCTAAATATATTTTCATAACAACTTATCTTGATTTCAGACTATTTCATATTTAAGCTTAAATAACCAAAGTATTTGAAATATCATCTTTATGCAAATAGTACACATGAGGTATATAATTCTATAATTATGAATAAACACATTTATCAAACATTTTCCATATTCATATATCAATGTCTCATGTCTCCATATATCAATAACCATCATTTTCATGAATTCTGAGTTCAATTTCATAATTATTTGTCTCGTGTTCAATTTATTCCATATCGGAATTTTATTCATTAAAACATTTGAATTATCAATACATATGGACAGTACATTCAAGATGAACAATTATATAATCACAAATGAATTCATTTATCAACCAAGTTCTATACTCGTATCTTATCAACTCGTACTTCCTTGTATCACATAATTCCATGTAACACTTACCAAACTTTGTCAAATTAGTGAACGTCTTACGAAATTGAGTACTTCGTTTTCTCGATGCCATAGTTCAACTATGGTCTTACACATCTTCACATAATGATGCCATAGCCCAGCTATGGTCTTACACATATTCATATACCGATTCCATAGCCTAGCTATGGTCTTACACGAATCACATATCTCACTGATGCCATATCCCAGATATGGTCTTATACAGTAGCATATATCACACCGATGCCATATCCCAGATATGGTCTTATACGGAAATCACTTGTCACTTTTCACTTGTAGCCAAAGCTACCACTATTCACTAATCAGGTAGCCAGAGCTACCATTTTTCACTGACCAGGTACCGGAGCTACCACTTTTCACTGATCAGGTAGCTGGAACTACCACTTTTCATTGATCAGGTAGCAGAAGCTACCACTTTTCACTGATCAGGTAGCTGAAGGTACCACTTTTCACTTGTCATTTGTCATTGATCAGATAAGTGTAGCCGAAGCTATCACTTGTCACTTTCACTTTTCCTTGATCAGATAAGTGTAGCCGAAGCTATCACTTGTTGCCTTGGTCCAACCATGGTCTTTTCCTTCAATTCATCTTGTCACTGAACTGAAATGCTCAATTTGATCATTTATTCAATTTTCATGCTTTTACATTATTCACGATTTTATCATCAATACATATGAAATAACACATTATGAAATTCATAAAATTAACAAATAATCACTAAAATTTAGCCATATAAACTCACAAGTTCAATTTTTGTATTATAACGATAATACAAATTTCATAATAAATATACCAAATAAAACATTATATCATTTCCAATCCACCACTTATCGATTATAATCGGGCATCTGATCAATTTATACATGAGTCATTCATATATTTTTGTATATTTTCCTCCTCCTCCTCTCCATCCACATCCTTAGTATAAACAACACACTTGTAGGTAACATTGTCCATAATTTTCACTATCTACTTATGTGAATATTCAAGCTGTCCATCTGTGTCATAGTCACTAAATTATTTTTATCTAGAGATACAGAACTCCAAATCAAGATCCATAAATTTTCCCAGAAAATAGACTCATATTTATTCTTACCATAAAAATTTCATAATTTTTTATTGGGCCAATTAATATAGTTTATTCATTGAAGTCTCCCCTGTTCTGCTGTCTGACAGTTCCGACCCTTCTTCACTAAAAATTAATTCTCTTCTATTACAAGATTCGAATGATGTCCTCGTTTGTTTCTATTGAAAATAGATTCATTCAGGATTCTAAACATATAAATTTAAGCCTCTAATTATTTTTATCTAATTTTTTTATGATTTTCCAAATTCAGAACAGGGGAACCCGAAATCATTCTGACCTTGTCTCACAAAAGTTATTGTATCTCATGATTTACAATTCCATTGCTTACATAATTTCTTCTATAAGAAACTAGACTCAATAAGATTTAATTTTATATTTTATTCATCCTCTAATTCTATTTCTAAAATTTTTGGTGATTTTTCAAAGTTAAACTACTGCTGCTGCCCAAAACATTTTTAGTGCAAAATGTTGATTTTCATTTTACCCCAAATTTTACAATTCATACAATTCACTCCTTGCTCAATTAACCCCTCAATTAAGATAATTTTCTCAGTTAATACTTTTTCTAGACATTATAAGTTATTTCATAACTATTGAAATTCATAATTTCCACGTGAAACTCTAACTTCAAACTCTTTTACAATTACGTCCCAAGCATTCACTTTCTATTCAATTCTTTCAATAAAATCATAATATAAACAATTTAAAGCTCTAATTCCATGCCAAATCATCATATACTTCCAGCACTCATCCATAACAACTTCAAAAATTAGACATGGAATCAAAAACTAATGAAATAGTAAGTTGGACCCAATTGTAAAAGTCCAAAAATATAAAAATTTCAAGGAGAAAGCAAGAATTAAACTTACATGAAGCTAGAGTATGAAAACCAGCTTGAACCCTCCTTCATGGCTGTTTTTCAGCTGATGAATATGAAGAGAAATGAAGAGAATTCTAGATATTCCAATTTAGTCCCATTTTTATTTAGCCAATTTTGTTAATTTTCCAATTTTGCCCTTATTTCACCCATTTCCTGATTTTTCTTAGCTATTGCCGCCCAAAATATCTCCTTTGGGCTTATTTGCACTTTAGGTCCTTACTCATTTGACAATTGATCTATTTAATCCTTTTAGCAACTTTTACACCCTTTTCAATTTAGTCTTTTTTATTTAATTAACCACCCAAACGTCAAAATTTTCTGACTACCATAAATATTTATAAAAATATTTATGGCTCGATTTATGAAGTCGAGGTCTCGATACCTCATTCTCGACCCAATTTACCTAATTAATTCTTTTAAATCACCAAATTCACTAATTCAAAAATTATTTTATATTCACATTTGACTCATAGGTATTAATTTATTAAATTTTCAACTCACCCGTCAGATTTAGTGATCTCAAATCTCTATTCCCGATACCACTGAAAATTAGGCTGTTACATTTCTTGCCAAATCTGAGAACTTTCTTCCATGGGGATACTTTCAAAAACACTTTGTCACCAACTTGATACTCAATCTCTTTTCTCTTCAAATCTACATACAACTTTTGTTTGTCTGAAGCTGCTTTCAAGCAATCTCTGATGACTTTTACTTTCTCTTCTGTTTTCTTAACTAGATCAACCTCGTAAATTTAATTTTCCTTAAGCTCTGTCCAATACAAAGGTGTGCGACATTTACGTCCATACAAAGCTTCATAAGGTGCCATCTTCAAACTCGATTGATAACTATTATTGTAGGCAAACTCTACTAATGGTAAGTACTTTTCCCAACTGCCTTAAAATTCTAGTACACAGCAACTAAGCATATCTTCAAGTACCTGAATAACTCTCTCTGACTGACCGTCGGTCTGAGGGTGGAAAGCTGTACTAAAACTCAACTTTGTGCCCAAAGCTTCCTATAATTTCTTCCAAAATCGTGAAGTAAATCTCGGATCTCTGTCTAAAATGATCGATAATGGTACCCGTGTAGTCTGACTATCTCTGAAATATACAACTCGGCCAACTTTTCAAGTGAATAATCCATACGAACTGGGATAAAATGAGCCGACTTCATTAACTTATCAATCACAACCTATACTGCATCTTTCTTTCTCGGTGTCAATGGCAATCCTGTCACAAAATCCATCGTAACTCAGTCCCATTCCACTCAGGGACTAGCACAGGCTGCAATAAACCTGAACGTACCTGATGTTCGGCCTTTACCTGCTGACAGATAAAGCATCTAGAAACAAACTCTGAAATATCCCTTTTCATTCCTACCCACCAGTACATTTTCTTCAAATCATTATACATCTTTGTACTACCTGGATGAATAGACAAAGAACTACTATGTGCTTCTTGTAAGATCTTTCAAATAAGCTCATCATTCTTCAGTACACCTACCCTGTCTCTGAACATCAAACAACCGTCAGAATTGATCTGAAAATTTGACTCTATATCCGACTCGCACTGAGCTCTTTTGGCTAACAACTCACTGTCATTTTTCTGAGCTTCACAAATTTCTTCAAGAAACATCAGTTTAGCTCTCAACTCAGCTAAGGTAAAACCATCATCTGATAAGGCTAGACTAGTGTTCAAAGCTCTTAATGTAAACAAAGATTTACTACTCAAAGCATTAGCAACAACGTTTGCCTTACCTGGGTGATAATCGATCACTAGCTCATAATTTTTAATCAACTCTAACCATCTTCTTTGCCTCAAATTCAAATATTTTTGAGTCATCAAATATTTCAAACTTTTGTGATCAGTGAATATGTGGCAGTTCTCACCGTACAAATGATGTCTCTAGATCCTCAGCGCAAAAACAATGGCAGCTAGCTCTAAATCATGTGTCGGATAGTTCTTCTCATGTGGCTTTAGTTGTCTAAAGGCATAAGCAATTACCTTTCCTTCCTACATAAGTACACAACCAAGTCCATTCATGGACGCATCACTGTAAATCACAAACTCCTTACCTGGTTCTGGTTGTGCTAAAACAGGAGCTTTAGTCAACAATGCCTTTAACTTGTCAAAACTCTGTTGACACTTCTCAGTCCATTCAAACTTGACATCCTTTTGCAGCAATCTTATCAGTGGCGTAGCTATCATGGAAAATCCCTCTACAAATCGTCTATAATATCTGGCAAGATCAAGAAAACTTCTAACTTCTGATTCATTTCTAGGAGGCTTCCAATCAACAATGGCTAAAATCTTGCTCGGATCAACCTTGATACCTTCACCTGAGACAATATGTCTAAGAAAACCAACTTCTCGTAACCAGAACTCACTTTTTCTGAACTTGGCATACAACTGATTATCTCTCAGAATCTGTAAAACTGTTCTCAAATGCTCTGGATGCTCAGTCTCATCATGAGAATAAATCAAGATATCATCTATGAACACAACTACAAACTTATCCAAGTACGGTCTGAAAATTCAGTTCATTAAGTCCATGAAAATGGCAGGAGCATTAGTTAAGCCAAATGGCATCACAAGGAACTCATAATGACCATACTTAGTCCGGAAAACAGTCTTCAGGACGTCTGACTCTTTAACTCGCAACTGATAGTATCTGGATCTCAAATCTATCTTGGAGAACACAGTGGCTCCCTTCAATTGATCAAACAGATCATCAATTCTAGGCAATGGATACTTGTTCTTTACTGTTACCTTCTTAAGCTACCGATAATCTACTCACAATCTCATCGATCCGTCTTTCTTTTTCACAAATGGCACTAGTGCACCCCATGGTGAACTACTGGGTCTTGCAAAGCCTTTATCTGTTAATTCTTGCAACTGAGATTTCAATTCTTTCAATTCCAACGGGGCCATTCTATAAAGAGCAATAGAAATGGGTGTGGTACCTGGAATCAACTCAATACCAAACTCAACTTCTCTAACAGGAGGCAAACCTGGTAGTTCTTTCGGAAACACATCAGAAAACTCACATACCACAGGCACTGATTCAATTTTTATTTCTATATCTTTAGTGTTCAACACAAAAGCAAGATAAGCTTCATACCCTTTTCTCAAACATTTCTGAGCAGACATAACAGAAATCATGGCAATGGAACTATCTGACTCTTCTGAATTAACCCGAAGAATTTCACCATTTTCACATTTCAAATCAATGAATTTCTTTCCACAATTCACTATCACATCATGTGTAGTCAACCAATCCATACCAAGAATCACATCAAACTTCAATATCATGAGATTGGCCGGAAAACAATAGCCTCTAATCATCAAAGGGAAATTTCTACATACTTTATCTACTAATACATGATTGCCTAATGGATTCGATACTTTAACCACAAATTCTGTAGATTCTATAGGCATACTCATACTAGGCATCAATTTCATGCAAAAATATGAATGGGTTGAACCCGGATCAATCAAAGCAATAACTCTAGTATCATGGAGATAAAATGTACAAGTAATCACATTGGGGGAGGATGCCGCTTCGCGAGCACGGATAGCATAAGTCCTCGCAGGTGCTCTAACATCTGGCCTCACTGCTGAATCTATAGATGCACCTCTATTACTTGCCCCAGCTCCTAGATTTCTCAGTGGTCTGCCTCTAACAAGAGCTTTTCCTAATCTTACACTCGGTATTGCTTCCCTTTTAATCATCTCGGGACACTCCCGAATAAAATGGTCTGGTGCACCACATCAGAAACAACCTGTTTCAGATGCTCGACACTGACCTGGGTGACGTCGACCACATCGGGGACACTCTGGTCTATCAAGCTGAACACTGCCAACACTTGCAATCAAAGTGGTCTGAGCTTTCGGACTCACAAATCTTTTGCCTCTATTTCGGCTAGAATATCCAGCTAAAAAATTAGATCTAGTGGAGAACTCTCTAGGCCTCTTGAATGTAGACTGAAATGCCTTGCTCATTAGTCTTTTCTTCATGTCTTGCATCTCAATTTCAACTTTGCCCTTTCTTTTTAACAACTCCTCTACCTTACAGGCTCTCTCAACTAGGATAACAAACTCTTTTATTTCTAGGACACCAACAGACAATCGGATATCATCATTAAGCCCATCCTCAAATCTTTTACACATAATAGCCTCTGTAGACACACACTCTTGGCCATAATTACTGAGTCTAACAAACTCACGCTCATATTCAGTCACTGTCATATTGCCCTGTTTCAACTCTAGAAACTCTTTTCTTTTCTGGTCAACAAACCTCTGACTGATGTACTTTTTACGGAATTCTTCCTGAAAGAAATCCCAATTGACTCTCTCTTTCGGTACAACTGATACAAGTGTCTTCTACCAATGGTAGGTCGAATCTCTAAGAAGTGATATAACACATTTCATACATTCCTCAAGTGTGCAGGATAACTCATCAAAGACTCTGATAGTATTCTCGAGCCAAAATTCTACTTTTTCAGCATCATCATCTTTTGTAGCTCGAAATTCTTCAGCTCCTTATTTTTTGATTTTATCAACTGGTGGTTTTTCTCTTATAACTGTACCTGTGACTGAGGGAGCTACATGGGTGGTCTGATGATCATGAGGGGGTGGAGGTCTAACAGCCGGAATCGTACGAACGAACTCGGCAAACCATTCATTCATAGCTTGGAAGAATGTTTCTCGAGCCCCTCCTCCCTGACTAACTCTGACGGGCCTTTCACTACTATTTGGTGGCACTGTCCCTTAGTCAAGAGCGAGCGCGTTACTCTCTACATCATCTGCAGCAGCTTGTTCGGGATCCATAACTATAAAAGAAAATATTTTAAAATCATCAAGAGTCGTCACACTATCAACACATAAGTATGGCATGTATAGCTAGACTCTTACTCATACTAAATATTTCAAGAATAGGCTAAACCTTTGCTCTGATACCAATAAATGTAACACCCCTACTCGAGACTGTCGCCGAAGTCGAGCACGAGGCGTTACCTGACTTAGCTTACTAATTCGGGGCATAAAATTTGCTTTTAAAATTAATTTAGTTTCATTCATTCAATATGTCCTTAAGAAGGGTCCTCGATACCCTAAAACATGAAATTGAAATAGTTTGGGAACAAACCAGAATCAATAAAAAATTTTCGATTACTTAAACAAATCAAAACAATTTATTTCATCTTTCATAAATAAACTGTCCATCGGCGTCATAGTCATTAAATAAATCATAACTCGAGTTACAAAACTCAAAATCCAAATCCGTAAATTTTTTCTGAAACTAGACTCATTTATCTTCTTATTAAATTTTTTACAGAATTTTTTGGTCTAGCCAATTAGTAGAGTTTAGTAGTTAAAGTTTCCCCTGTTTTAGTGTTTGGCTGCTCTGACCTCTGTTCACTACAAATTAAATCTCTCCTTGTAAAGAATTAAAATAACCAAGCCGTTTATTTTCTTTAAAAGTAGACTCAATAAGGAATATATACATATAAATTATAAAAAAAAAATTTAGTGAATTTCTAAAGTCAGAACAGGGGATTTAGAAATCACTCTGATCCTGTCTCACCAAAATTTAAATATCTCATAAAATACAACTCCTTTATTTACTCTATTTCTTTCATATGAATATAGACTCAATAAGGTTTAATTCTATATCTTATTCACTATCTAAATCCATTTCTACTATTTTTAGTGATTTTCCAAATTCACATCATTACAGCTGTCCGATACTATTTTAAAGCTAATTTCACATTTTTAATGATTTCCATGGAATAACTAGCATTTAGGCTTACATAACACCAAACATGTCCTTGATTAGCCATCCCAACAGCTAATCATTATCAAGCATTTACATACCATTCATCAGCCATATCATAAGATCATACACACAAAATGTCTACGATGCTATACATGCCATACTCAAAATGAAACGTCTAACTATACCAAAATAATCCTTGTGATAGTGTGCCTGGACCTCCGACGTACTTTACGATTCCCGAGTTGGCTTGAAAAAACTATAAAAAGAAGGAAAATAAAGGAGGTAAGCATTAAGCTTAGTAAGTTTGCATACAAATAAATAACAACATTCATAAGAATTATCTTACTACTTAGCATAATAATACTTAATGCAACTTCATTAATTGTCATAGACATATTTTAAACTTCTTCACTTACTCACTTACTTAAATGCTTACTTACTTAATCAAATTTATTAATACATTTTACTTACCATTTTCCTTATCAAGCATGCATGAACATTATATACTTACCTTTGCTCTTCTAGCATGAACTTGTCTTACCTTTTTAGCATAACTCGTTTTACCTTAACTTACCTTGATATTCTCTTTAAATTTTCCCGTTGAACCACTTGGAATTCTAAGGATACACGGGTACCTTACCATTGCCATGACTTGTCATGGTCTTACGTGGTATCCTTTTGAAACTTACCATTGCCATGTCTTGACATGGTCTTACATGGTATCCTTGCCTAATGAACTCACCAATGCCATGCCTTGGCATGGTCTTACATGGGACCTTTGCCTTATAGTAACTTATCAATGCCATGTCTTGACATGGTCTTACATGATTTCCTTCCCTTAGAAACCTTACCAATTTCCATGCCTTGGCATGGTCTTACATGGTATCCTTAAACCCTAATGTCATGACATTTGTATCCTACACATTCCTAAGGTTCAACCGAGACTTTCTAAAATTACTTCTCCGTCAATTCATGCTTGAGTCTACTTTGAATAATTTCATAAAATAAATATAAACATGCTGGAAATTAACAACATTAACATAAAATAATAGAAAATTGCATTTATTTACCACAAACTTACCGCGAAACAAAATACGATCAACTATATCGATTTAGTGCACTATCTTTTTCTTTCCCCTGTCTAACTCCGAATTTCATTCTTCTTGATCTATAATAAAAAAATTAGCTTATTTAATACTCACATTTATTAAAACATTCCTTGACTCAAAATTTGGAGAAATTATATTTTTGCCCCTAAACTTTTACTTATTTACAGTTTTTCCCCAACATTCAAAAATTAAACTTCATCCTATTTTCTTATGTTTTATGACATTCTGATCATTTTTCCCTTCTATGACAGCATCAAATTCTCACTCTAACATGTACTTATGAAATTAGGTATTTTTACCGATTATGTCGTTTTACTCGTTTTCACGTAAAATTGCTTAGCAAAAGTTGTTTAACACAATTTCAAGCTTCATATTCTTCCATAAAACATCAAAATAAGCACATTTCACCTATGGGTATTTTTCCAAATATAAACCCTAGGTTAAATTATTGGTAGAATAAGCTTAATCAAGTTATCGAGACTCCAAAAACGTAAAAAACATTAAAAACGGGGCTAAAACAGACTTTCAATCGAGCTTGGAGGCTTGAAAGACCCTAGCTATGTCTTCCTCATGTGAAATTCGGGCAAGGGGTTGAAGATGGACAAAAATTGGTTTTTAATTTTGTTTTTAATTCATTTTAATAACAAAATGACCAAAATGCCCTTAATTAAAAGCTATGGTGTTTTATCTTCCTTTAGGTATTTTTGTCCAAAATAGTATAATGGTCTAATTACTATCCAAGGACCTCCTCTTTAAAAACCCATTACTCACAAGTACTTAGTACCTTTGTGAACTAGAACACACATTTTACAACTTTTGCAATTTAGTCCTAAATATCAAATTGGACCCTCTATCGATAAAATTTCTAAACAAAATATTCACACAATCATGCAATCATGGCATAAACCTTAAAATTATAATAAAATAAATTTTTATACCTCGATTTTGTGGTTTTGCAACCACTATTTCGTTTAGGCCCTATTTCGGGAAGTTACAGATTAAGCTACAATGATCCTAATTACATGCAAGCTAGCAAAGTGACTGAACCATGAAACCCTAGCTATGGCCTTTATCCCTTCAAATTTTTTGTGGATGAACTCCTTAAGAAGATGATACTTTTGTTTTTTTTATTTTAACTTAAACTAATTTATTAATTTACAAACTTAACCTTCATTTAACACCAATTTCATTAATACATAGTTATATACATCCACTAACTTCATTAATGGTCTAATTACCATCTAAGTCCTTTCACATTAAACTTTCATAGCTATTTAATACCTTTAACTAATAGAATTTTAGTTTTGCACCTTTTACGATTTTTTCCTTTCTACATAATTAATCTTGGAAACGTCAAAATTTCTTAACGAATTTTTAACACGACCCTAATACAGTCTCGTAAACATTAAAATCATAGTAAAATAAATATTTACTCGTCAGATTTGTGGTCCCAAGACCACTATTTCAATTTTACCGAAAACAGACTTTTACAAAGGATCTTCACCTTCTCTACTAAGGTCTCGAAGACTCTCTTCTATGACATGGAAACTTGGGCCTTGAGATCATATCGCAACACATTTTCAAATCTAACACACTTTCCTGTTCTAAAGCTACCATCCCTTGTGCATACTGGCTCATCCTCAAGAATTCAACCTCATACTCGGATACAATTTGGTCCCCCTTGCTTCAATTCAATAAACTCAAGTCCTCGGGATTCAACATATCTCGAGCCCAAATATTTCTTACGAAAGATACTTTGGAAGTGTAACACCCCATACCCAAGTCCTACGCCAGAAGGGATATAAGGCGTTACCACACTTAAACACATGCATTCCAATGTTTTTGAATCATCACGACTTGATCAAATTTAAAACTTTTTCAAACTTTTTCAAACTTTTTCTAAACCCTCTTTAACCTGGGCCTACGAGGCCTCAAACATCCATTTGAAACCATTCGAGATCGACTCAGGTCCTTAACCAACTTTGAAAAAAATAACCCTTGAAACAGGGCACACGCCCGTGTGGATGGGCAACACGCCCATGTGGTCATTATGACATGGTCGTGCTAACCCTATTTTGTATGCTATTATATTCTGATAGATTGATCTGAGTAGGATGTTAAATGTATGCTTGACTGAACTGCTATATGTATGTCTGTTATCTGTATATAAGCATGTTGAACATGTTTAATCTGTTATATCTGAATCTGATTTTTGCATCTGTTATTGGACATGGTATTTGTATATGAGAAAGAAGTATTATGTATGGCGATCATTGCCTATACTCTGGCAGCTTGGCTGCACATTATCTGACTTGTGTCGTATTGACAGAATATTGGCATGAATATTGATCTTCGTTCTGGGTACCATCATTGATAGTTAAAGAGGTGGATGTTCATAAGACTGTATTATGACTCGTTATGGGCATTAAGAGTTTTTAGTTATGCCTTTTGGCTCCAGCTGCCTTCATGGATCTGATAAACTGAGTCTTTCAGCCATATTTTGATATGTTTGTCGTGGTCTTCATCGATAATATACTTGTGTACTCTAAGACCGAGGATGAACATGATGAGCATCTTAGAGTAGTGCTCCAGATTCTCTGTGTGTGACACACATAGCCTAAGCGTCTAGGGACATGCCCGTGTCCCATGCCCGTGTGAATTAAATTCCAAATTTGAACCTACAAGGGTTTTCACACGGCCTGACACACGCCCGTGTCTATGGCCCGTGTCCCTCACACGGCCATGACACGCACGTGTCTTAGCCCATGTCTAAAAACTTTGACATTCTGTTTCTGACGTCAGCATCTAATAAGGGGCACACAACCAAGGCACACGCCCGTGGCCAGAGGCTGTGTCCTCCATACGGCTAAGACACATGGCCATGTCTCTGCCCGTGTGTTTACTACCATGCATTCTAACTTGAAATTTTTACGTGCAAGAGACACACGACCGAACAACACGCCCATGGAGCTGGCCGTGTGTCACACACGGTCTAGTCACACACCCTGTGACTACTCGTGTGGACAATATAAGGCTATCTACCAAGCCTTTTGCCACCTTGAAACACGTCCTATCACCAGCCAACATACCAAAATCTAACTTAATATAAATTCACAAATAAACAACCATATCTAAAGCCTATATACAATTCATATATTCCACCATGTCAACAATTTCACATTCATGAAAGACTACTTTGCATTCATATAATAACTTTCAATATCAGCCATTTTCATGGCCTTATACAAAATGAGTCAAATATTAAAGCAAGCCAACACATTTGGCCCCAAAACAATGTAACACTAAAACAAAATCAAAGAGTCCTATACATACCATAATCAAAATTTAAGAACTAATTATACCAAGTGCTTCGATTGATAGTGTGATCGATGCCTCCGATGTCTGTTGATCCATGAGCTAATTAGGCAGCACTGTAAGAAAATTGAAAAAAATGGGGTAAGCATAAATCTTAGTAAGTTGCATGAAAATAAATATAACAACAACTTTACCATTCAACATCATGCTCTTAATACAAAATTTAGCATAAGCACAACTTACTCGTCACTATCCAATACAATTCACATAGCATATACTAAGCTCACATCTCATATATTTCAAATAGGTACCTATACCACTCATAACATGGTTATACTTTTCTCGTTTAACTTAAACTATAACTCTCATCGTTGAACCATTTAAAATGCTCTCAGATATTCACTAAGCCTCAAACATAGGGTATAATGCCAATGCCATGTCTCAGACATGGTCTTACACTGGCTCATCCATAAAGTCTATGTCATGTCCCAGACATGGTCTTACACTGACTCTCACGTATCCGTGCCGATGCCATGTCCTAGACATGGTCTTACACTGACACATCTTGTAGCTGATGCATATCCCAGACATGTCTTACATTGTCTTACATCTTGAGGCCGATACATGTCCCAGACATATCTTACACTAACTCTCAGGGCCTAGTCAGAATAATGGTTTTGGGACCACAAATTCGATGTTAAAAGAATTATTTCATGATCATTATGAGGTCTAGAATATAAAAACAAGCATGTGTTAAAGTTTCATGAAGAAATTCTATGTGTAAGGTGTACAATTGGAAATTAAGGATCAAATTGAATAAATTTCAAAACTTGGGTTCTAGACGCAATTTGTTATGAAATTGTTTTGGAATGTTAATTAGAGGTCCTTAAAGAGTAATTTTCCCAATTTCTAAGTTTTTGGACAAAAATGGGCATGCATGGAAAAATTTGAAGGTTTATTAAGGAAGGGCATTTTGGTTATTTGGTAATAAAATTAATAAAAAGGGAAAAAGGAAGCAAAATTCAACCATTTCTTCTCCATGGCTGCCGAAAATTAAAGGGTCTCCATAGCTAGGGTTTTCAACATTTTCAAGCTCAATAGTAAGTGCTCCATAGCCCCGTTTTTAACGTTCTTCGTATTTTTTAGATCCTCGTAACATGCTCTCTCTATTTCTACCCATATTTTAAGCTAGGGTTCATATTCAAAAATTTACCCATGCATGAGATGTTTGTGTTTTGGTGATTTATGGAGGAATATGAGAGTTTAAAGGATAGTAAACAACTTTTACTAAGTAGTTTTTCATGGAAATAACTTAAGGGACCATTTTGTAAAAGTTGTGAAAATGGGTAGAAAAATGTGAAATGAAAGAAAATGTAGGCTACTATGGGCAAGAAAAATATTCGGGGTAACCTAGAAATTTCACGCATTTCATTATACGAGCCTTAGGACTAAATTGTAAAAGTGTGAAAGGTTAGGGGCAAATTGGTCATTTTGTCAGGGGTGAGTCTTAAGCTAAAAATGAACAATGTGAGGTATTAATAATTTATTTTTACTGATATAGACTCTGAGGAACCAATTTCAGAGATCGACCATGGAAAATGAAAGGTTTCAGAATAACCGAGACATGAATCCAAAACGACTACCAGGTAAGTTCGTATAACCCAAAGTAAACTTTTAATGTACTTAAATAATGTTTGTTCTTGAATGTATGAAAATTTAGATATTCATTGCATGATAATCCATGAAATGTGCTAGTGTAAATGAAAGACAATAAATGTTCATATTGAAATAGAAAGAGAAATCTAATGGATAAATTATGGCTTACATGACATGAGATCCTATATGTGTTGCAGAAAAGGATTTAGCCCGGACGGATAATCCAATGATCTCAAAATAGAAAGGATCTAGCCTAGACGGGTGTTCCTTAAGTGATCGAGCCTCCTGAAAAATATGGGTGCATTAAGGATTTAGCCCGGACAGGTAATCCGATTGAGGACTGAATTTAGCCTGGACTAGCAATTCAGATCCGAGTTTATGAAAACAATTGTCATTAAAAGGGATTTAGCCTGGACTGGTAATCTCAACATTGTTCTATGGGTTATTACTATGGGGGATTTAGCCTGGACTGGTAATCCCGTCGTAAGTTGTACGGTTTGTGGGAGTGCGTACTTGAGATAATCACTTGTATGACTTGACGGTAATTTGGGCTATCCATCGAGATTTCTGATAAATTCAATGGGATTAACATGAGAAATAGAGATGGAAATATTAAGTTGATGAGCTCATCTAAGACTAATGACATGATGTATTGTTATGAGACTAATTTGATGATTGAGTGCATGTGATAGGGAAACTATTTCATGCTTGTCGGAATTATTTCCTAAATATGGTTGTATGCTAATTAATGGTAAGTTTACTTTCCAGTTATCCAGACTTGCTAAGCATATAAATGCTTACCCCCTTCTCTTTCCCTGTCGTAAAGAG
The DNA here is from genome assembly GCF_007990345.1 of Gossypium hirsutum. Taxonomy (NCBI): domain Eukaryota; kingdom Viridiplantae; phylum Streptophyta; class Magnoliopsida; order Malvales; family Malvaceae; genus Gossypium; species Gossypium hirsutum. The sequence continues at coordinate 44,257,312 of NC_053436.1, read as the reverse complement.
CTCGTGGACTCGTGAAGATTGGAAGACGGTTGGAGAATCAACACACTATCGACTTGTCCCGCTTTGGTATATAGATACTTTTATTTTGTTTAATGGCATGTATAGGGTTTTTGGTTATTTTGTTATATGTGTCATTTAGCTAGCCAATGTAAAGGCTTAAATGGTATACTTATTCTTTTGTATATGCCTATGAGATATGGCTCATATTGATGTAGGTTGTTAACCTACTAATGATGCATGCTTATGTTTAAATGTTTCATAAGATATGATGATGAGGGTTATCATGGATGGATGATTGAAGTGGGACCTAATAATTTGAGAGTGGACATAGCATATAATGGTATTGGTAAAATGTAAAATGTGTTATGTTAATCCCTAATACGAAAAGGATAATTTAGCATGTATTAAACCGATGAGATGAGGTTAACATGCAATGAATTATACCAAGTTTTTTTAATAGTATAATTAAGCCATGTTAAATACCATTGAAGTCTTTAAATGTGTATGGGTGATAGAGGGTACCCAAAGGCTTGGAAAATAACCCTGAAAAGGTACACACGGTCAGCCCCATGGGCGTGTTACCTGGCCGTGTGTCCCCTGCACCTAAAATTTTAGGTCAGTTTGCATAGTAGTAAACACACGGGCAGAGACACGACCGTGTGTCTCAACCGTGTGGTGGACACGGCCTAAGCACACGGGCGTGTGCCTTGGCCGTGTGCCTCAAAATGAACGATGACATCATAAACAGAATGTCTAGGTTTTTGGACATGGGCAATGACACGGGCGTGTCTAGGCTGTGTGAGGGACACGGGCCATAGACACAGGCCAGTGCTTGGCAATGTCAAAACCCTTGTAGGTTCGAAATGGAAAATAAATTCGAATAATTCAACACGGGCAAGGGACACGGGCGTGTCCCTAAGCACACGGGCGTCTGCTTCGCCTCCACATAGGCGTGTGAGGCATAACCCTAGGAATTTTACTAAAATTTTCAATAGTTCTCGGTTAACTTCCGGATCAATTTTAATGTATGTTTTGGACCTTGTGGGTCCATAATAGGGACACTATGATGTTGTTTGATTGGTTTTAAATTAGAATGAAATTTTATAACCCCTATTTTTCAAAATGTCTGAGTATTTGTCTGGTAACGCCTCATACTTTATCCTGGTCTCGGGTACGGGTAAAGGGTGTTACACCGGTCTAGGCCCAGATTGTGTAATTCTTGATCTAAAATGTAACGCCCCGCACCCGAGACCGTTGCCGGAGTCAAACACGAGGTGTTAACGAACTTAATTCATTTATTTACACAGATTCCTTTTTTAGTCTAGTTTCATTAGAAACAAACGGCATATGTATTGAAGCCCTGTACAGGGATACCAATAAAATTGTAACGCCCCGCACCTGAGACCGTTGCCGGAGTCGAACACGAGGTGTTAACGAACTTAATTCATTTATTTACACAGTTCATTTTAAAATTTCCAGACAAGCTGGCTAACAACGTCACTGTCACCATAATCATATCTCGAGTTCCAAAACTCAAAAACTGATTCCGTAAATTTTCTCTGAAACTAGACTCATATATCCATCTACATATTTTTTTCTAGAATTTTTGGTCAGGCCAATTAGTACAGCTTATTAGTTAAAGTCTCCCCTGTTTCAGGGTTCGACTACTCTGCCTTCATGCATTACGACTTAGATATCTCCCTGTACAGGGCTTCAATACATATGCCGTTTGTTTCTAATGAAACTAGACTAAAAAATGAATCTGTACATATAAAGCATGACTTCTAATTATTTCTTGTTAATTTATGGTAAATTTCCAAAGTCAAAACAGGGGATCTAGTAACCGTTCTGGCCCTGTTTCACGAAAACTTAAACATCTTATAAAATACGGCTCATATGGTCATTTCGCTTCCTCCATATGAAAATAGACTCATCAAGGTTCGATTAAATAATTTATTCATTATTTAATTACATTCCTACTATTTTTAGTGAATTTTCAAACTCACATCACTGCTGCTGTTAGCATCTATTTTAAGGTAAATTTCACCTATTTCATAGTTTCCATGATTCAACTAGCCATTTGACATACATAGCACCAAATATGATCGTGATTAACCATTCCAATGGCTAATCATTGCCAAGCATTTCCACACCTCTCAATAACCATATATATACAAAATGATTTTAATACTATGCTCAAAATATTTCAGCCATTTTCGCATGGCTATCCGAATATGTACACATTACCAAAGGTACTTGATTAACAACAAAGGTTAGTCCTATACATGCCATTATCAACGTTTAACTAAAAGAGTACCAAAAGGGCTTAGATAGTGTGGACGACTTCAACTTCGAAAATCCCGAGTTCGATAGCTGACGAACAAAAATCTATAAAACAGAGAATTAAAGAAACGGAATAAGCATTTAATGCTTAGTAAGTTTTGAGTAACGAAATTATTTACGACTAAAGTATAGCGTTCATATGACTAAATGAATAATTTCATATATGCACATTCTCAAAATCATAATTTCTTCACGCTTCAACCAATATATTCATACACAGGGTATCAAACCTAACTAGAGGCCGAAAGCTCGTTAATCAATTGAGCGAGTACTATTTGAAAGGAATCAATCTTTCCGATGCATATACGAAACATACCTTATAGTTTGTAATTTATGAGCGTATTTTTTCCAGCTTTGGAAATTCATTATAAATTAACCAGACATAATTAGGAGTCATGCCATATATGTATAGATTCCTCTCTAAGTCTAGTTTCTATAGAAACAAATGGCATCAGTATTGAAGCTCTGTGCAGGGAGTTATCCAAATCGTAATGCATGAAGGTCAGTGTAGTCGCACCCTGTAATAGGGGAGAATTTAACTAATAAACTGTACTAATTGGCCTGACCAAAAATTCTACAAAAATTCTACCATATAGGTATATGAGTCTTGTTCCAGGGAAAATTTACAGAACTGGGTTTCGAGTTTCAAAACTCAAGATATGATTTTTAAAGCGACTAGTACGCAGATTGGCAGCTTGTCTGGGAAATGTCAAATAAGTGGTTTGAAGTCTGTTAACACCTCGTGTTCGACTCCGGCGACGGTCTCGGGTTCGGGGTGTTACAGGCCTTCTATTTTCATACTGTCCATATGATCGTTTCGTTACTTCTATATTAAAATAGACTCATCGAGTTTCGATTACATAATTTATTCACTATTTAATTCCATTCCTACTAATTTTTGTAATTTTTCAATCCCACGTCACTGCTGCTGCTAGCATCTGTTACTGAAGCAACTATGCCCATTTCGTGATTTCTCATTGATCTAACTAGTAATTCGTCATACATATCACAAAATTATAATCATGACTAGCCATACCAAAGGCTAATCATTGTCAAACATCTCCCTACTACACTATTGCCATATCATGAATCTTAACACCAAAATTAATCAGCCATGACATATGGCATAAAAATCGAATTACCAAGACTTACGACCTAACGTTATAAAACCAAATCCAACCGAACATTTATGCCATTTTCGCATGGCTAAAAGTTTACATACCAAAGTTCAAACACAACATAATAGCCTATACATGCCGAAATGTTCTCCTAAGCCGACTAAGAAGAAAGTACCAAAACTTGCTAGCTGTTGTGATGACTTCGATGACGGCCCGACCACGCGAAGGAAACGAATCCAAGAAGCCTAAAATAGGTGACAAGGAAAACACCGAGTGAGTATATAACTCAGTAAGTCATAAGCAATGCACTACCATCCATTAATAACATTATCATAAGAGGAAACAAAATGGAACGAGGCTAGTTACTCCATCCACACCGAACCATACCATAGTTCCTTAGGCCTATCGGTTCCATCTCATACCAAGTCATGCATTCACATTCCATATACTAATCGATAGGATATTTGAGGCAATTTCATACATCATTTTATTTTCGTTACAATCATACAACTCGACGACCTTTCACCTATTCCACGATAAATCTTACATACGTGACTTCAAGTATAATTGTCACATAGGTTCAAAACTTACCAAGTTCAACTCCAAATATAAACGTAGCGCCTATTAGCCATGAACTCAAGGTACTTACCTTTTTCCGCTGTCCAAAATCGACTCGGTAATGTCGCATCCTTAACGTAAATAATTTATAGAAAATATATATATAGTGGGTTCGCACACATAGTGCTTAATCATCAACCACGTACACTTAGTGCCATGTACTTTAAACTCGCACACTTAGTGCCATGCATTTCAAGTTCGCACACCTAGTGCCAATCTCACAACCGTGAACACTTATTGCCCGCACACTTAGTGCCGAAAACCAGCCACTCTATAGGCTTCACTTATTTTTTACATTCGAAAAATTTCATCTCTACATACATATACATTTGTATACATTTCATCTCATTAAACACAATTGTATAGGTATTACGATCATTTAAATCAATACCAAAGATATGCTTAATGACTTACCTTGTGTTAGGTAAAATAGTTCCAAGTCGGCTACTCGATGACCTTCGATTTTCCCTTGTTGGATGCCTCTCCTTTAGAGTCTTGAGCTTAAACAAATAAATTAACTCATTTAACCGCTTTGCTACATATATTGGTATCCACATTTTAATGATTTTATGACATACGAAACGACATGGTAAAATTTTCATCTTGCTACTTTATGTTCTTAGCTATTCGGCTAATAACCTCATGCAATTACCATACTATCAATAATCTAATCACAGATGCATATGCATACTTGGACATTCGGTAATCACCTTTGCTAATTTTAAACTCAACATCACATAAGCTCCCAAGTGATGGCCGAATGCTTCATTTGTTACCCAACTAACCATTCAACAACCTCAACCTCATTACCACCCTTTTATGCCTAATTATCTAAGTCAAGATAAGATCATCAACATGCCTAACTATAGCCGAATGTGCAAGATTAATCTATCATTTCCATTTCATTTAACACTTAACATTTACCACATATCGATTCACCAAACTCTCCATCTATTCATGCTCTCATATTCGGTCACCCATAACCATACTAACCATATAACTAATTAATCCTAGGGTTAACCACAAGTGCAATATTGAAGCACCATGGCCGAACCTTCATGAAGTTGCTAAGACCCCTCATTTCTACTCCTCACACACTCTCACATCCAAACCTTTTTATTAAACACTCAAGCTCAATCATCTTCATGCCTCATCACCACAACATCAAAACACCAACCAAGAAAGACAACACCCATGGCCGAATATCATCTCCATCACCTAGCAAGATTTAGACCATGGGCTAGGTAGAACTCAAACTAACAACTAAAACATGCATGCATCTCATGGAACATCATCAAACATACCTTAGCCTAGTTACATGCATGGCCGAATCTCTTCAACCTTTCTTCTTCCTTCCTCCTTCAAATTTTCGGCCAAGGTGTTAAAGGATGAACACACTTTCTTTTTTTTTTCTTTTCTTTGTCTAGTTACGGCAAATGGAGGGGGGGAATGGATGAGACAACTTTGTTTTCATCACCCCTCCCTTTTCATTACTTAATTACTAAGCCTTTATTTATTCTTTCTAACATAACACACTAAGCCAACATGTTCCCAACATGTTTCCACCCATAGCATGGCCGGCCACTAGCTCAAATTTTGGGTAATTTGACATGCAAACCCATCATTTTCATAACATGCATTAATAGGCCACTTCACATTTGCCTAGCACATTTCTAAATTTTCTCACATAAGTCCTATTTAATAAAATTCACTTACAATTAATAAAATTCAAACATGAAATTTTCACACATGCATATATACATATAATAATCATCAAATATGATGGCTAATTATGAGTATGACTCGGTTTTGTGGTCCCGAAACCACTTCCCGACTAGGGTCAATTTTGGGCTGTCACAGTATTAATTGAAATTATTACAGCAAGATCGCTCGCTTCCAAACCCAAGTATCTTCGGGATTTAGCCGGATATAGCAACTCGCACAAATGCCTTCGGGTCTTAGCCCGGATATAGTCACTAGCATGAATGCCTTCGGGACTTAGCCCGGATATAGTCACTAGCACAAATGCCTTCGGGACTTAGCCCGGGTATAGCAACTACTCGCACAAATGCCTTCAGGACTTAGCCCGGATATAGTAACTTGCACAAATGCCTTCGGGACTTACCCCGGATATAGTAACTTGCACAAATGTCTTCGGGACTTAGCCCGGATATCATCCGAATAATCAAGCACATATACCAATAAATCATGACACATCCATATTTCATTATCATAACTAGAATTCAAACACAAGACGCTTATCAACCATTACCATTTTCGGCTCTATAGCCACATACAAAGAGCATGATTTTGATTTGCTTTATAACATGATCTCTATACACATTCGGCTACTCGTCATAGGTATAAACTAATCACCTCAATATACAATTCAAGTAGAATCATTATATCACCGTTTATTTGTTATGCTTATATGTCATGACTTAATCAAATCATAAACTAAGTTTCATTACTCGAAAACTTACCTCGGATGTTGTCGAACGATTTCAACGGCTATTCAATCACTTTTTCCTTTCCCTTATCCAACTTTGATCCTCTAAGCTCTTGACCTAAATCAAACAATTTACTCCCCAATCAAACACAATCATACGGCATTCATATACATTTTAGAACCAATTCATTTGAATCAATTTACTGCTTATACATCAAAATTTCCAATACAAAGTATTTAGCACCTATGCACTTAAACCGGATTTGCAAACACTCATAGACCATGTCCGAATGCCATTTAAACACAAGTCAACAAAACCTCATGATTTCAAATCAAACTCTTAACAAGAATGCACAATGCCGAACCCTTAGATGATTAACATCTAATTCAGACAATTTAGAACACCTAAACGGCACTTGTTCAAACATTAAACAACTACATGTTCGGCCATTACCATAGGTGCATTAGAAATCTATACTATCAATAAGCTCAACTCCTTAGGTCCTAATCGGTACACTAAGACCATCTTAACTCATTTCTCATCTTGTTAACAAAGACATAGTAAAGCGAATCTTTATACACAATTATTATCAATTCATCCATCCACTAGGGACTTAGCCTAACGTTCAATAACAAACTCCTCCTTTATCAATTACATTTTCGGCAAGAACATGGTAACTTATACTACATCAATTTTAAGTACATAAATTACTCAAACATAATCAAATTCACATTCGGTCTTGGTACATAATAAGGTAGTCGATTCTTTTCCCTTAGCACCCAATGCTCACATATGCTCATTTGTATAGTTCAAACACTCATCTACCATTGTTCATCTAAATTTATCATGAAACAACAACCATCACCCTTATTAATTACCATAGCCGAAAGCCCTACTCATTCCCACAATCAAAAATTCAACATGGGTTACTAAAATAACTTGATACCTCATTCAAGATTAACCAAAATTTCAAGAATTAATATAACTTCTTACCTTAATGCTAACTTAAGATGACCGAATGCCTTTCTCCCATCTTCCTCTTTACATTCGGTCAAGAAGAAAGAAACTCAAGCTTTGTTTTCATCACCCTTCATTTCCTTATTTCAATTACTTTTTCCTTTTTTATTTATTTATGTTATAAAATACAAAGCTACTAACTAATAATTAATACATATTGCATGTATATAACCCATCATGGCCGGCCACTACTTGTCATAGGTGGAAATTTGACATGCAAACCCATTATTTTCATAACATGCACTAATAGATCCTTATAGATTAACCTATCACATTTCAAAAGTGTCACACATAAGTCCTATTAACTGAATTCACATGCAATTGACTAAATCGAAGCTTAAAACTTTCACACACTCATATTCACATATTTTAGACAATAAATATTATACTCAAATACTTCGGTGACTCGGTTTAGCGGTCCCGAAACCACTTTCCGACTAGGGTCAATTTAGGGCTGTCACAACTCTCCCCCACTTAAGAAATTTTTGTCCCCGAAAATCTTACCGGTAAATAGGTTTGGGTATCGTTCTTTCATAGAGTTCTCGGTTTCACAAGTAGCTTCTTCGATCCCGTGTTTGAGCCATAACACCTTTACTAACGGAACCCTCTTGTTTCGCAACTCTTTCACTTCACGAGCTAGGATGCGAATCGGTTCTTCTTCATAACTCATATCGGCTTGAATTTCAACCTCGGAGGGATTTATTATGTGCGAAGGATCAGATCTGTAACGTCGAAGCATTGAGACATGAAAAATGTTGTGAATCTTCTCGAGGTCAGGGGGTAAAATCAATCTATATGCCACTGGGCCAACTCGTTCGGATATTTCATATGGCCCTATGAACCTCGGACTCAGTTTGCCCTTACGGCCAAATCTGAGTATCTTTTTCCAAGGTGAAACTTTAAGAAACACTTTGTCTCCCACCTGATACTCAATATCTCTTCGTTTTAAATCCGCGTACGACTTCTGACGATCTGATGCTGCCTTCAGACTTTCACGAATTATTTTTACTTTCTGCTCAGCATCTTTAATCAAATCAACTCCGAAAATTTTACTTTCACCGAGCTCGGTCCAAAACAATGGTGTACGGCATTTACGACCGTACAAAGCCTCGTAAGGCGCCATCTTAGTACTTGATTGAAAACTATAGTTGTAAGCAAATTCAATCAAAGGTAAATACCGCTCCCATGAACCACTAAACTCAAGGATGCAACATCTCAACATATCCTCAAGTATCTGAATTATCCGCTCGGATTGACCATCAGTTTGTGGATGAAAGGCGGTGCTAAAATGCAACTTGGTACCCAAAGCTTCTTGCAATTTCTTCCAAAATCGCGAGGTGAACCTCGGATCTCTATCCGACACAATAGAAATAGGTACCCCGTGTAATCTTACAATCTGAGAAACATACAATTCAGCTAGTTTATCCAATGAAAAATCCATACGTACAAGGATAAAGTGAGCCGACTTAGTCAGTCTATCAACAACAACCCAAATCGCATCTTTCTTACTCGCTGACAATGGCAACCCAGATACAAAATCCATCGTGACTTGATCCCATTTCCATTCAGGTATCATGATCGGCTGAAGTAAACCTGTAGGTACTTGATGTTCCGCTTTCACTTGTTGACATATTAAACACCTCGAAACAAAATCGAAAACGTCTCGTTTCATACCATGCCACCAAAACTGACGTCTCAGATCGTTGTACATTTTCGTACTCCCCGGGTGAATTGACATTCGGCTACAATGAGCTTCGTTCAGAATCATCGAAATAAGTTCTGAATTTCTTGGAACACACAAACGACTTCTGAACCTCAAACAATCGTCATCATCAATTTGGAACTCTGATTCCATATTCGAAACGCATTCAGCCCGTTTTGCAACCAATTCATCATCGACTTTCTGAGCTTCACGAATTTCGTGAATCAACAATGGTTTGGCCTTTAATTCTGCTACTAACACATTGTCGGATAGAACAGACAGGTGTACATTCATCGCTCGTAAAGCAAACAGTGATTTACGACTTAAAGCATCCGCAACCACATTAGCCTTTCCCGGGTGATAGTCAACGACAAGCTCATAATCTTTTAACAACTCGAGCCAACGTCTTTGTCGCAGATTCAAGTCTCTTTGAGTCATCAAATATTTGAGACTTTTGTGATCCGAATATACATGACACTTCTCACCAAATAAGTAATGTCGCCATATTTTCAAAGCGAATACGATGGCAGCTAGTTCGAGATCATGGGTTGGATAATTTTTCTCATGTGGCTTCAATTGTCTCGATGCATAAGCTACAACTCGACCTTCTTGCATCAATACACAACCCAACCCAAGTAAGGATGCGTCACTGTAAATGACAAACTCTTTGCCTGATTCAGGCTGCACTAGCACTGGAGCTTCAGTCAAGTAAGTTTTTAGTTGATCGAAACTTTTCTGACATTTTTCTGACCATTCGAACTTAACATCTTTCTGAAGTAGCTTCGTCATTGGTGTGGCTATCATCGAGAAACCCTTTACAAACCGTTTGTAGTAACCGACAAGTCCTAAAAAGCTCCGAACCTCAGTAATATTTCTCGGGGGCTTCCAGTTAAGTATGGCTGAAATTTTGCTCGGATCAACTCGAATACCCGATGCAGATACCACATGTCCCAAAAAGCTAACTTCTCTCAACCAGAACTCACATTTACTGAACTTAGCATATAACTGCTTATCCCGTAAAACCTACAACACTAACGCCAGGTGTTCAGCATGATCGGTTTCATTTCTCGAATAGACCAAAATATCATCAATAAACACAACTACAAACCGATCCAAAAACGGTTTGAAGATCCGATTCATCAAATCCATAAATACCACAGGGACATTAGTGAGCCCAAACGGCATCACTAAGAACTCATAGTGACCGTATCCCGTTCTGAAAGCAGTTTTAGGTATATCCGAATCCCGAATTCGCAACTGATAATAACCCGATCTCAAATCTATCTTTGAAAACACTGAGGCTCCCTTTAGTTGATCAAACAAATCATCAATACGCGGTAACGGATATTTATTCTTTATTGTCACTTTATTCAGCTGACGATAGTCGATGCACAACCTCATGGTTCCGTCCTTCTTTTTCACAAACAATACTGGTGCACCCCAAGGTGAAAAACTCGGTCGAGCAAAACCTCTATCCGTCAACTCTTGCAACTGAGTTTTCAGTTCTTTTAATTCCGTTGGTGCCATACGATACGGAGCTATCGAAATCGGTGTAGTCCCAGGTACAAGTTCGATGCCAAACTCTACCTCCCGAACAGGTGGTAACCCCGGTAATTCTTCAGGAAAAACATCCAGATATTCACAAACCACTGGTACCGATTCAAGTTTCTTTCCTGATTTTTCATTATCAAGCACGTATGCAAGATACGCTTCACACCCCTTTCTCACATATTTTTGAGCTAACATCGAGGATATTATTGTTGGCAATCCATTCAAGACAGTAGACTCAACTCGGATTATCTCATTATTTGCACACCTCAAATCAATAGTCTTGCTTTTTCAATTCACAACCACATCATGCACGGTCAACCAATCCAAACCGAGAATAACATCAAATTCATCAAACGGTAAAAGTATCAAGTCCGCCGGAAAACGGGAACCTCGAATTACTAGGGGATATTTCTTACACACCTTATCAACCAGCACACAATGACCCAAGGGATTCGACACTCTAATAACGAACTCAGTAGACTCAACAGGTAAAGTCTTACTGGATGCTAAAGTCTCACATATATAAGAATGAGTAGAACCAGGGTCGATCAATGCAATCACATTAGTATCAAAGAGAGTGAATGTACCGGTAATAACATCAGGTGAAGAAGCATCCTCGCGTGCACGTATAGCATAAGCTCTGGCAGGAGCACGAGCCTCAGATCTGGTCGTAACATCTCTAGATCCTCTCTGACCGCCACTAGCATTCCCCGTATTTTTAGATGGTCTACCTCGAGCAGTAGTAGCACCCGGTTTCCCACTCTGATTTACATTCTGTTCAGACAATCTCGGGCAATCTTTAATAATGTGGTCAACTGATCCGCACTTGTAACAGGAGCGGTCATGGAATCTACAACTCCCTGAATGCCATTTACCACAATACTGGCACTCTATTCTGCCTCGACGATCATTTCCAACACTGGCGACCGAAGTAACTCGTGTACTCACAGGGGGTCGATCACGGTCTCGTCTAGAAAAGCCCGACATGTCTCTAGATCGGCCTAAATCATCTCTAAATTTCTTCGATGACTGTTGAAAAGGCTTTCCTGAAGATCTCTTACGAAACTCCTTTGCTCCCATATCAGCTTTTCTTTTCTCCTTACTGAGCTCTTCGGCTTTGCAAGCTCGCTCGACAAGTAACAAAAATTCTCTGATTTCTAAAATGCCAACATACAGCTTTATATCATCGTTCAGACCATCTTCGAAATGTTTACACATCACAGCTTCTGAAGAAATGCATTCTCGCGCGTACCGGCTAAGCCTTACAAACTTTCATTCATAATTAGTAACCGACATGGAACCTTGTTTAAGTTCAAGAAATTCTTTTCGTTTTTGATCAATGAATCTCTGGCTGATATACTTTTTTCGAAACTCGGTTTGGAAAAACTCCCAAGTTACTTGCTCTCTGGGCATAAAAGAAATCAACGTATTCCACCAATAGTAGGCAGAATCACGTAGCAAGGAGATCGTACACTTTAGGCATTCATCGGGTGTGCAAGATAGTTCATCAAGCACCCGAATAGTGTTGTCCAACCAAAATTCAGCTTGCTCGGCATCGTCGCTGTCTGTAGCTTTAAATTCAGTAGCCCCGTGTTTTCAGATTCTATCAACTGGGGGCTTATTTAACCTTATCTGGTCAGTTACCGGAGGTATCGCAGGTGCAGGGGTTGTATTAGTCGGAAATGGGGGTTGTGGAACAGCCGTATTAGTTCGAATGTATTGGTTGAACCAATCATTCATTACGCTATAAAAAGCCTGTCTAGCTTCGTCATTCTGATTACTAGCAATAGGTTGAGAGTCCACCGGCGCTATCCCTTGTGCGGGAGCAGGCGCTACACTCTCAAGATCATCAGCTACCGCTTAGTTGGGATCGGGATCAATTACTATAAACAAACACATTTTTAACTGTCAGAAATCACCACACTATCAAATAGACACACAATGGCATGTATAGCTAGACCCGAACGTATTACGGTAGTCCTAGAATCGACTAAACCGTAGCTCTGATACCAATAAAATTGTAACGCCCTGCACCCGAGACCGTTGCCAGAGTCGAACACGAGGTGTTAGCGAACTTAATTCATTTATTTACACAGTTCATTTTAAAATTTCCAGACAAGTTGGCCAACTACATCACTGTCACCATAAAACTCATATCTTGATTTCCAAAACTTTAAAACTGATTCCGTAAATTTTTCCTGAAACTAGACTCATATATCCATCTACATATTTTTTTCTAGAATTTTTGCTCAGGCCAATTAGTACAGTTTATTAGTTAAAGTCTCCCTATTTTAGGGTTCGACTACTCTGACCTTCATACATTACGACTTAGATATCTCCCTGTACAGGGCTTCAATACATATTCCGTTTGTTTCTAATGAAACTAGACTCAAAAATGAATCTGTAAAGATAAAGTATGACTTCTAATTATTTCTGGTTAATTTATAGTAAATTTCCAAAGTCAGAACGGGGGATCCAGTAACCGTTCTGGCCCTGTTTCACGAAAACTTAAACATCTCATAAAATACGGCTCATATGGTCATTTCGCTTCTTCCATATGAAAATAGATTCATCAAGGTTCGATTAAAAAATTTATTCATTATTTAATTACATTCCTACTATTTTTAGTGAATTTTCAAACTCACATCACTACTGCTGTCAGCATCTATTTTAAGGTAAATTTCACCTATTTCATAGTTTCCATGATTCAACTAGCCATTTAACATACATAGCACCAAATATGATCGTGATTAACCATTCCAATGGCTAATCATTGCCAAGCATTTCCACACCTCTCAATAACCATATATATACAAAATGATTTTAATACTATGCTCAAAATATTTAAGCCATTTTCGCATGGCTATCCGAATATATACACATTACCAAAGGTACTTGATTAACAACAAAGGTTAGTCCTATACATGCCATTATCAACGTTTAACTAAAAGAGTACCAAAAGGGCTTAGATAGTGTGGACGACTTCGACTTCGACAATCCCGAGTCCAGTAGCTGACGAACAAAAATCTATAAAACAGAGAATTAAAGAAACGGAATAAGCATTTAATGCTTAGTAAGTTTTGAGTAACGAAATTATTTACGACTAAAGTATAGCGTTCATATGACTAAATGAATAATTTCATATATGCACATTCTCAAAATCATAATTACTTCACGCTTCAACCAATATATTCATACACAGGGTATCAAACCTAACTAGAGGCCGGAAGCTCGTTAATCAATTGAGCGAGTACTATTTGAAAGGAATCAATCTTTCCGATGCATATACGAAACATACCTTATAGTTTGTATTTTATGAGCGTATTAATTGAAATTATTACAGCAAGATTGCTCGCTTCCAAACCCAAGTATCTTCGGGATTTAGCCGGATATAGCAACTCGCACAAATGCCTTCGGGTCTTAGCCCGGATATAGCCACTAGCATGAATGCCTTCGGGACTTAGCCCGGATATAGTCACTAGCACAAATGCCTTCGGGACTTAGCCCGGGTATAGCAACTACTCGCACAAATGCCTTCGGGACTTAGCCCGGATATAGTAACTTGCACAAATGCCTTCGGGACTTAGCCCGGATATAGTAACTTGCACAAATGCCTTCGGGACTTAGCCTGGATATCATCCGAATAATCAAGCACATATACCAATAAATGATGACACATCCATATTTCATTATCATAACTAGAATTCAAACACAAGACGCTTATCAACCATTACCATTTTCGGCTCTATAGCCACATACAAAGAGCATGATTTTGATTTGATTTATAACATGATCTCTATACACATTCGGCTACCCGTCATAGGTATAAACTAATCACCTCAATATACAATTCAAGTAGAATCATTATATCACCTTTTATTTGTTATGCTTATATGTCATGACTTAATCAAATCATAAACTAAGTTTCATTACTCGAAAACTTACCTTGGATGTTGTCGAACGATTTCAAAGGCTATTCAATCACTTTTTCCTTTCCCTTATCCAACTTTGATCCTCTAAGCTCTTGACCTAAATCAAACAATTTACTCCCCAATCAAACACAATCATACGGGATTCATATACATTTTAGAACCAATTCATTTGAATCAATTTACTGCTTATACATCAAAATTTCCAATACAAAGTATTTAGCACCTATGCACTTAAACCGGATTTGCAAACACTCATAGACCATGTCCGAATGCCATTTAAACACAAGTCAACAAAACCTCATGATTTCAAATCAAACTCTTAACAAGAATGCACAATGCCGAACCCTTAGATGATTAACATCTAATTTAGACAATTTAGAACACCTAAACGGCACTTGTTCAAACATTAAACAACTACATGTTCGGCCATTACCATAGGTGCATTAGAAATCTATACTATCAATAAGCTCAACTCCTTAGGTCCTAATCGGTACACTAAGACCATCTTAACTCATTTCTCATCTTGTTAACAAAGACATAGTAAAGCGAATCTTTATACACAATTATTATCAATTCATCCATCCACTAGGGACTTAGCCTAACGTTCAATAACAAACTCCTCCTTTATCAATTACATTTTCGGCAAGAACATGGTAACTTATACTACATCAATTTTAAGTACATAAATTACTCAAACATAATCAAATTCACATTCGGTCTTGGTACATAATAAGGTAGTCGATTCTTTTCCTTTAGCACCCAATGCTCACATATGCTCATTTGTATAGTTCAAACACTCATCTACCATTGTTCATCTAAATTTATCATGAAACAACAACCATCACCCTTATTAATTACCATAGCCGAAAGCCCTACTCATTCCTACAATCAAAAATTCAACATGGGTTACTAAAATAACTTGATACCTCATTCAAGATTAACCAAAATTTCAAGAATTAATATAACTTCTTACCTTAATGCTAACTTAAGATGACCGAATGCCTTTCTCCCATCTTCCTCTTTACATTCGGCCAAGAAGAAAGAAACTCAAGCTTTGTTTTCATCACCCTTCATTTCCTTATTTCAATTACTTTTTCCTTTTTTATTTATTTATGTTATAAAATATAAAGCTACTAACTAATAATTAATACATATTGCATGTATATAACCCATCATGGCCGGCCACTACTTGTCATAGGTGGAAATTTGACATACAAACCCATTATTTTCATAACATGCACTAATAGATCCTTATAGATTAACCTATCACATTTCAAAAGTGTCACACATAAGTCCTATTAACTAAATTCACATGCAATTGACTAAATCGAAGCTTAAAACTTTCACACACTCATATTCACATATTTTAGACAATAAATATTATACTCAAATACTTCGGTGACTCGGTTTAGCGGTCCCGAAACCACTTTTCGACTAGGGTCAATTTAGGGCTGTCACAACTCATAAAATTGTAACGCCCCGCACCCGAGACCATTGACGGAGTCGAACACGAGGTGTTAACGAACTTAATTCTTTTATTTACACAGTTCATTTTAAAATTTCTTGACAAGCTGGCTAACTGCATCACTGTCACCTTAAAAATCATATCTCGAGTTCCAAAACTAAAAAATTGATTCCGTAAATTTTCCCTGAAACTAGACTCATATATCCATCTATAGATTTTTTTTTCTAGAATTTTTGGTCAGGTCAATTAGTACAGTTTATTAGTTAAAGTCTCCCCTGTTTTAGGGTTCGACTACTCTGACCTTCATGCATTACGACTTAGATATCTCCCTGTACAGGGCTGCAATACATATGTCGTTTGTTTCTAATGAAACTAGACTCAAAAAGAAATCTGTACATATAAAGCATGACTTCTAATTATTTATGGTTAATTTATGGTAAATTTCCAAAGTCAGAACAGGGGATCCAGTAACCGTTCTAGCCCTGTTTCACGAAAACTTAAACATCTCATAAAATATGGCTCATATGGTCGTTTCGATTCTACCATATGAAAATATACTCATCAAGGTTCGATTACATAATTTATTCATTATTTAATTACATTCCTACTATTTTTAGTGAATTTTCAAACTCACATCACTACTGCTGTTCGCATCTATTTTAAGGGAAATTTCACCTATTCCATAGTTTCCATGATTCAACTAGCCATTGGACATACATAGCACCAAATATGATCGTGATTAACCATTCCAATGGCTAATCATTGCCAAGCATTTCCACACCTCTCAATAACCATATATATACAAAATGATTTTAATACTATGCTCAAAATATTTAAGCCATTTTCGCATGGCTATCCGAATATATACACATCACCAAAGGTACTTGATTAACAACAAAGGTTAGTCCTATACATGCCATTATCAACGTTTAACTAAAAGAGTACCAAAAGGGCTTAGATAGTGTGGACGACTTCAACTTCGACTTCGACAATCCCGAGTCTGATAACTGACGAACAAAATCTATAAAACAGAGAATTAAAGAAACGGAATAAGCATTTAATGCTTAGTAAGTTTTGAGTAATGAAATTATTTACGACTAAAGTATAGCGTTCATATGACTAAATGAATAATTTCATATATGCACATTCTCAAAATCATAATTACTTCACGCTTCAACCAATATATTCATACACAGGGTATCAAACCTAACTAGAGGCCGGAAGCTCGTTAATCAATTGAGCGGTACTATTTGAAAGGAGTCAACCTTTCCGATGCATATACGAAACATACCTTATTGTTTGTATTTTATGAGCGTATTAATTGAAATTATTACAGCAAGATCGCTCGCTTCCAAACCCAAGTATCTTCAGGATTTAGCCGAATATAGCAACTCGCACAAATGCCTTCGGGTCTTAGCCCGGATATAGTCACTAGCATAAATGCCTTCGGGACTTAGCCCGGATATAGTCACTAGCACAAATGCCTTCGGGACTTAGCCCGGGTATAGCAACTACTCGCACAAATGCCTTCGGGACTTAGCCTGGATATCATCCGAATAATCAAGCACATATACCAATAAATCATGACACATCCATATTTCATTATCATAACTAGAATTCAAACACAAGACGCTTATCAACCATTACCATTTTTGGCTCAATAGCCACATACAAAGAGCATGATTTTGATTTGCTTTATAACATGATCTCTATACACATTTGGCTACCCATCATAGGTATAAACTAATCACCTCAATATACAATTCAAGTAGAATCATTATATCACCGTTTATTTGTTATGCTTATATGTCATGACTTAATCAAATCATAAACTAAGTTTCATTACTCGAAAACTTACCTCAGATGTTGTCAAACGATTTCGACGGCTATTCGATCACTTTTTCCTTTCCCTTATCCAACTTTAATCCTCTAGGCTCTTGAGCTAAATCAAACAATTTACTTCCCAAATCAAACATAGTCATACGACATCCATATACATTTTATACTAGCCGAAATGTACCATCAAGATATACTTTACTCAAATAATTTAATTTGGCCGAACATGTATAATGTTTTGTAGCTTAATAAATTTAACATACACTATGTATTTATAATATTTGTGCAGCCAATTATCCATGGTCATACACACACATAATCAAAAATAAATACCAAAATTTTCATATCCTTTATGCCCTAAGCCGAATACACTTGTCATGTTCACCTATATTTTTCAAGTACAACATTCTCATATTCGGCATTAATATCAAGCATAATAGCCAATTCTTCCCACCTTGAATCTATGCATCTATTTAATCATAGTTTGTTCAAGCACTCATACAACAAGATACATCCAATTTAACAAGAAACAAAAAACCTTATTTCTCCATAGCTACTATGGCCGAAAGTTCTAGGCATCTCAATACCGAAATTTTTAACATGGGTTGCCTAAAGAACTTGGTGATGAGTTCAAATTAATCTAACATTTCAAGCATCTTAACACATCCATATAACTAAAAATTCTAAGTTTAAACACAATACAACATTTTAGCACCATGGCCGAATACTTCATGAAGTTGTCAAGACCCATCCTTTTCAAATTCTCACACACACTCACATCCAATCCTTTTTATTAAGCACTCAAAATCAATCATCTTCATGCCTCATCACCACAACATCAAACACCAACCAAGAAGACAACACCCATGGCCGAGTATCATCTCCATCAAATAGCAAAAAGAATTTAAACCATGGGCTAGGTAGAATTCAAACTAACATCTAAAAATATGCATGAACTTCATGGAATAACATCAAACATACCTCTTCCTAAACATCAACCAGCCGAACATGAAGCAAGAGAATCCTCTTCTTCTTCCTTCCTCAAGTCACGGCAATGGGGGAGCATGGATGAGACAACTTTGTTTTCATCACCCCTCCCTTTTCATTACTTTATTACTAACCTTTTATTTTATTATTTCTAACATAAAACATTAACACAAAATGTTTATAATATGCTTTAACCCATAGCATGGCCGGCCACCATCTAGATTTTGGTCAATTTGACATGCAAACCCATCATTTTTATAACATGCATTAATAGGTCCTTATAGATTAACCTATCTCCTTTTAAAAGTGTCACACATAAGTCCTATTAATTAAATTCACATGCAATCGACTAAATCGAAGCTTAAAACTTTCACACATTCATATTCACATGTTTTAGACAATAAATATCATATTCAAATACTTCGGTGACTCGGTTTAGCGGTCCCGAAACCACTTTTCGACTAGGGTCAATTTAGGGCTGTCACATAAAATGATAGAAATTCATTCATCTCATCAGCATATTACTCTAGACACTCGAAAATTCATAATTGGGAAAAATGACCGTTTTGCCCCTAGATTTTCACAAAATAACCATTTTACCCGTAGGTTCGAAAATCGATTTTTATCATATTTTCTCACTAACCAAGCCTAGCCGATTACTGTTTATACTGGAAGCAGTCCAAAATTCTCAATATTTCACACATTTATCACCTATTTTACAACTTATGCAAAATGGTCCTTTTTAGGGTTTTCATGAGAAATCTCTTCAGAAAAGTTGTTTATTTCACAACCATGATTCATTTTATTCCACAAAATTTCAGAAAACAACATGTCTACTGTCATGGAAAAACCCTACACTTTCAACCATTTTGTAAAATAGTCCACTTATTAGAAAGCTCAAGATACAAGGATCTCAAAAGTACAAATATATTCAAGAAAAGCCCTCAAAATCACTTACTTGTAGAGAGACTAAGTGGCTAAAATTTCAAGCTTCAAAAACTCCTCTAATGACTGATGAGTGGTTTGGGGATTATTTGAGGAATCGCCCCAACATACCACGACCTCAACCGCCCCTAACCAACCTATGAGGAAGTGCCACGAGGTATGGCACTTGTAAGAATTGGTAAAGCCCTGTAGACAAGCTTAGAAAGTACGGGGCTGAGGAATTTAGAGCTAAGATTGATTATGATGCTGAACGAGCCGAGTTCTGTGTGACAGCCCTAATTTGACCCTAGTCGAACAGTGGTTTCGGAACCACAAACTCGAGTCACGAAAATAATTAGATGTTATATTTTGTGCTTATTGTATGTGGAATTTGTATGTGTGAATTTTTCGTGCCTTGATTTTATCAATTTGGTGTTAATTTATAAGAAAGGACTCATGTGATAAGACTTGAAAATGTAATAGGTGAATTTTAAAGTGGCCAAATAATGCATGAATTATTGACATGGGGGACTTGCATGTCAAATGAACCATTTTTAATTTAGTGGCCGGCCATAATGATGGTTGATAGATAATATATGCATTTTATTTTAGCATTATAATAGTTAATGGCTTTATATTATGAAATAAAGAATAATTAAAATAAGAAAAGAGTGATAAAAACAATGTATGTTCATCTTTCTTTTCCCTATTGCCGTAACTAGTGAAAGAAAAATAGAAGAAGAAGCCAAGGCATTCGGCCATGGTTATTTCATAAATCAAAGGTATGTTAATGTGATTTTTATGTAATTTTTTATGAAATTAAATTGATAAGTGCATTGTATAGTTAACCCATGGTTTAAATTCATGAATTTTTGAACACATGTGCATTCGGCAATTTGTTAAATTGTGATAATTTGATAGCTTTTGGAAGGTGTTGTTTAGATGTTAAATTTGCTTATATAATGGCCGAATGAGTGTAATGTTAATGAATGATTAAGTTGAATTCATTGTTGAGAGGTATGAAGTTGAAGTTGCCGTATATATATGCTTTTGGGAAAGGAAATTTGTTTTTATTTAAATTAAGCATGTTCTTATTAAATTGAGCTTTGAATTGATGTAATTAAGTGGAAAATGAATTGATGGAGTTGTGAGTGTATAAATTTCCTTAGTTGGGGCAAAGCATGTATTCGGCCATGTGAGTAAAATGTTAGATTTCGAACATTTGAAGTTTTAAATTATAAATGGTTATTAGATGAGCCCTAAGCTTGTTAATCTTTGTTTGTGAAGTTGTCAATTGATATCTTAATTAAGGAATTGAATATTGTTTATAATTTGAGGTTATTGAAAGTTGAATTAGATGATAAATAACAATCGGCTATTGTGTTTATGTGAATATATATATACTGAATGTAGTCTTGGATAAGTAAATTTTGATGTATTAGATTGGTAACTTGGTTATGCCGATTGTGAAAATGTGATAAAGGTGCCAAGAAATAATTTAGTTGTTGGTGCTTTAAAGTGAATTGAAATGAAGTTTTGCCAAATGTGTTTATTGGTGTGTGAAAATTTGAATTGTAACGTTAAATCGTTAGTATGTGTTCTATGATTTCCGAATGTGAATTAAGATAAATAATTTGGAGAAGGATGAGTTGAGTTGTAAAATTTATGTATATGAATTAGTGGTTAATGGACAATCGGTCAAAGTGGTTAATATGCATTTGTATATGTTATAATGGCCGATTGTAATCAAGAATAAAGATGTGAATGAATGGTTGTTAATAAGTTGTTGTATGTTTCTTATTAAGAAAAATTGTTAATGTTTGAATCTAAATAAATTAGCTAAGTAATTAAACAAACCGATTTATTTTTACCTAGCTCAAGAGCAAAAGGAACTTAACTCGGAAAAGGGAAAAGCGAAACAAATGGAATAGTCAATTCGTAGTTGTCCGACGACATTTAAGGTAAGTTCTTAAGTGTTTAATTTGATTTCATATACTTATTGATTAAATGAAAATAGCTAAGAGGATGTTTTTATTTAGCTAATATGTCGAGTGAGAATGAATTAATACTATAAACCAAAGATAGCTAGTATAGCTAGGTTGAATTGGATATGGAATTATAACATGTCAAATGAGATTTATGATCAATGTACCATGTTGCATGGGTGATGAAAGAGGTTTCACAATTTGTGATTATTAGAACCTAAGGGTAACCATGTTTGGATGTGATATTATTATTAATGATATGTGATTGCCGAATGTAATCGAGGTATGGAATTCGAGTATAGTACCTTACATCAAACGTGTACTTTATTTGAATGATGAAAGCCTTTGTACAAATGTATATGTGTTTCGGCCATAATTGAAGTTGAAGCATAAGTTATGAAAGTATGAAAGAACATGTGAATTGATTTTTTTTTTGTAATGTAACATTCAGGCTTTGATCCTAGCGGGCTATAATGCCGGTGATATGATATCGGGCTTCAAGCCTAGCAGGCTGTAATGCCGGTGAGATGATATCTGGATTTGGGCCTAGCAGGCTATAATGCCGGTGAGATGATATCGGGCTTCGAGCCTAGCAGGCGAAATGCTGGTGAATGAGTTTAGACTTAAAGTCTAGCAGGCTTCGTGCTGGTGATGAATTTGGGTTTAAAACCTAGCAGGCTTAATGCCGGTGATTTGATAAAAGTCTAAGACTATGATACTTCGTGTTAGAACGACAATTGACTACATTCAATATATTAAGTTGGCCAGGTACGTATCATATACTTATATATGAGTTTGATTTGAATTGAATCATAAATGTATAATGTGATGCATATGTGAATAAGTGTTATGACTATATCTATGATCATGATACATTCGGCCAAAGTATGAAGTTATGTGAAAATATTTGATTTACTTATGTTATATGAATTTAGATTCAAGTGAAGTTAATATGCTAAATATGCGTTAAATGTTGGTATATATTCGGCCAAATGGCAATATACCTAAGAAATGTCACTTGAAAATTTGATTAATCGATTTATAATTGAATTTAATTGTTTGCATTGCTTAAAACTTACTAAGCTTATGGAAGCTTACTCCGTTTGTTATGTTTCTTTATTTTTAGATCATTGACTCCAACCACTTGCTCGAGGATCGTCAGCAACTCGTCACACTATCTATCGTTTTGGTACTATTATGTTTTGGAATTCGTATGGCATGTATAGAATAGACTTAAGTGAATTATATTTTGAGATGTTGTTGTATATAAGCCATGTGAATATGGTAACTTTTGAATGTCGGTATAAGTCTGAATTTCGATCTTTGGTTTTGTTTGGCTATGCATGTAATTGCTAATGAACTTGTAAATTTGAATGTACAAATGTAATGTTTTGGATTTGTAACTCTTTATAACCCACTCCGGCGACAGATACGGGTTATAGGGGTGTTACATTCTAGCTCGAGAACACTATACGAGTATTGGATGAATTATCGTGCACACCTGAGGAGTGCTTAAAGTGTGTCATCTCACTCTTAAAGGATCCTGCATACCACTGGTGGAAGTCCGTATCTTCAGTGGTGTCAAAGGAAAACGTCACTTGGGAATTTTTCCAAGCGGAATTTAAGAAGAAATACATCAGCCAATGGTTCTTAGACTCAAAATGGAAAGAGTTCTTGGAACTAAAATAAGGAAATAAGACTGTATCGGAATACAAAGGGAGTTTGTAAGGCTAAGTCAGTATGCAACTGAATGGGTTCAAACAGTGTCAGAAACGTGTAAACGCTTCGAGGAATATCTGAATGAGGAAATCAATCTGTTGATTGGGATCCTTCAGATACAAGAGTTTGCCGCATTAGCTGATCGGGCCAAGAAAGCTGAGGAGCTCAATAATAAAAGGAAGCAAGCTAAGAGAGAAGCTTGAGTTGTGAGCAAGAGATCTAGAAGTAAGATGCTTTCATTTCTCACAAAGAAATCGATAAGCCAACATGAACGCTCCACTTCGTCGGTAGGATATTTGGGTAGAGCGAGAGGCTCCAAAATACGTAATCAGAAGTCTTCCTCCCCGATGGTGTCTAGTGAGGGGAGTGTAGATAACCAGAAGCTAAAGTGTAAAAACTGCAATAAATTTCACTTTGAAGAGTGCCGGATGAAGAGCAGTGCCTGTTATAGATGCGGTTCTCTTGAGCACTTCCTTTGAGACTGCCCAGAGCGAATCGATAAAGAGGTGGAAGTAACCCCAAAATCAAGTGCTCTTATTCCACGAGGTAGACCTCCGAAGTATCTTGAAAGTGTTAGTGGCAGTCAAGTTGCAGCCAAAGGCACCACGAAATCAGAGACTCGAGCCCCAGCAAGAACATATGCAATACGCGCTCGAGAGGAAGCCTCTGCTCCTGACGTTATCACGGGTACTTTTTCTCTTTTAAATACTTGTATTGTTGGCTTAATTGATCCTGGGTCAACGCATTCATACATTTTCATGAGATTGTTGTCTAGTATGAATATATCCATTGAACCTACGAAATTTATAATCAAAGTGTCAAACCCATTAGGCAAGTCAGTCCTGGTTGATAAAGTCTGTAAGAATTGTCCTTTGATGATTCAAGGTCATTGTTTTTTGGCTAACCTTATGTTATTGCCATTTGATGAGTTTGATGTAATACTTGGCATGGATTGGTTAGCCCTGCATGATATAATTGTAAACTGTGGTAGCAAGTATATTGAATTGAAGTGCCCAGATGGTAACGTTCTACGGGTTGTTTAAAGAGAATTGGATACACCACCGATTGTAATCATAGCAATGGTTGCTCAAAAATATATGAGAAAAGGGTACAAAGCCTACATTGCTTTTGTACTAAACACTAAGGAAACGGAGTTGAAGATTGAGTCTGTGCCAATAGTATGTGAATATCCAGATGTGTTTCCAAGGAATTACTCGAATTACCTCCTGAAAGAGAGATAGAGTTTGGTATTGAACTGGTGCCAGGGATAGCTCCTATTTCTATTGCTCCGTATAGGATAGCACCAACCGAGCTGAAAGAATTAAAAGCACAGTTGCAAGAGCTGACGGATAAAGATTTTGCAAGGCCAAGCTTTTCACCTTGAGGTGCTCTCGTATTATTTGTAAAGAAGAAAGATGGTTCAATGAGGCTGTGTATAGATTATCGGCAATTGAACAAGGTGACTATCAAGAATAAGTATCCTTTGCCAAGGATCGATGAGTTGTTCGACCGGTTGAAGGGAGCTACTATATTCTCTAAGATAGACCTGAGATTCGGCTACTATCAGTTGCAAATTAAGGAGTCAGACGTGCCAAAGACAGCTGTTAGAACGAGGTATGGCCACTATGAATTTCTTGTCATGCCGTTTAGGTTAACGAATGCACAGGCCGTATTTATGGACCTAATGAATAGGATATTTCGGCCATACTTGGACAAGTTCGTCGTTGTGTTCATTAATGACATTTTGATTTATTCCAAGGATGAGATGGAGCATGTGAAGCATTTGAAGACTGTGTTGCAAACTTTACGGGAAAAGCAATTGTATGCTAAGTTTAGCAAGAGTGAATTTTGGCTACAAGAAGTAGGGTTTTTGGGTCATACTATTTCAGGTGATGGCATCCGAGTTGATCCAAGTAAAATCTCTGCAATTGTTGAATGGAAACCATCTAAAAATGTAACCGAGGTTAGAAGCTTTTTGGGCTTAGCCGGTTACTACCAAAGATTTTTGAAAGGATTCTCCATGATCATGACTTTGATGACGAGGTTACTACAGAAAGATGTTAAGTTTGAATGGACAGAGAAGTGTCAGAATAGTTTAGAAAAGTTGAAGACATTGCTGACTGAAGCTCCAGTTTTAGTATTGCCTGAGCCGAAAAAAGAGTTTGTGGTCTATAGTGATGCATCCTTAAATGGATTGGGTTGTGTACTTATGCAAGATGGCAAGGTGATAGCCTATGCTTCGCGACAATTGAAGCCACACAAGAAGAATTATCCGATGCATGACTTAGAGCTTGCCGCCATTGTTTTTGCCTTGAAAATCTAGAGGCATTACTTATATGGTGAGACTTGTCGTATATTCACAGACCACAAGAGTTTGAAGTATTTAATGACTCAAAAAGAACTGAATATGAGACAACGGAGATGGTTAGAATTAATTAAAGACTACGAACTGATCATTGATTATCATCCAAGAAAGGTGAATGTGGTCGCTGACGCGTTGAGCAGAAAATCTTTATTTGCATTGAGGGCCACGAATACTCGATTGGCGTTGTTTGATGATGGTTCAGCCTTGGCAGATTTAAGGGTCAGGCCGACATTTCTTCAGGAAATTTATGATGCTCAGACTAATGATAGTATCCTGCAGGCTAAAAAAGTTCAATGTGAGTCGGGCATTGAATCAGATTTTCAGGTTAGTCCCGATGGATGTTTGATGTTCAGAGATAGAGTTTGCGTACCGAGGAATAATGAAATTATTCAAAAAAATTTGCAAGAGGCACATGATAGCCGTTTGTCTATTTATCCTGGAATTACCAAAATATACAATGATTTAAAGAAAATGTACTAGTGGAATGGGTGAAAAGAGACATCTCCGAATTCGTATCGAAATGCTTGATATGCCAGCAAGTCAAGGCTGAACATCAAGTACCTTATGGTTTGCTACAGCCTGTTATGGTCCCCGAATGGAAATGAGACTGAATCACTATGGACTTCATGACAGGATTACCATTGACCACAAAAAATAAAGATGCTATATGGGTTGTGGTTGATAAGTTGACAAAGTCGGCTCATTTTATTCCGGTAAGGACAAATTATTCACTTGACAAGTTGGCCGACTTTTATATATCTGAGATTGTGAGATTACACAGGGTACTGCTATCGATTATTTCAGACAGAGACCCGAGATTCACTTCGAGATTCTAAAAGAAGTTTCAAGAAGCTTTGGGTACAAAGTTGAGCTTTAGCATAGCTTTTCACCCGCAGACCGATGGTCAGTCTGAGCAGATGATTCAGATTCTGGAGGATATGTTGCAATGTTGCATCCTTGAATTTCAGGGCAGCTGGGAAAAATACCTTTCATTGGTAGAGTTTGCCTACAACAATGGCTTTCAAACAAGTTTGAAGATGGCACCTTATGAGGGCTTGTATGGCAGGAAGTGCCGAACTCCATTATATTGGACGGAACTCAAGGAGAATCAGATTCACGAAGTTGATCTTATCAAGGAAACTGAAGAAAATTTTAAAGTGTAAAAGCGGCATCGAATAGGCAAATGTCGTATGTTGATCTGAAAAGAAAAAGATCGAATTTAAAATTGGAGATAGAGAATTCTTGAAAGCATCTCCATGGAAAAAAGGTATTGAGATTTAGCCGAAAAGGCAAACTGAGCTTGTGATTTATCGAACCATACGAGATCATTGAAAGAGTTGGACCATTAGCCTATTGCTTGGCATTGCCACTAGAACTAGAAAAGATTCATGATGTTTTCCATGTATCTATGTTAAGACGACATCGATCAGATCCCTCTCATGTGATTTTACCGACGGAGATTGAAATTAGACCGGACATGACTTATGGTGAGGAACTGGTCAAGATTTTGGCTCGTGAGGTTAAACAGCTATGAAATAAAGATGTGGCTTTAGTAAAAGTCTTACGGCATCGACATGGTGTGGAAGAGGCTACATGAGAGCCAAAAGAAACCATGAGAAACCAATATCTGAACTTGTTTACTGGTAAGACTTTCAATGACGAAAGTCCCTAAAGGAGGAGAAATGTAACATCCCAAAATAGGGCCTAGTCAGAACAGTGGTTTCGGGACCACAAATTCGAAGTTGAAATATTTATTTTATAATTATTATGAGGTCTAGAATATGAAAATATGCATGTGTTAAAGTTTCATGAGGAAATTCTATGAGTAAGGTGTCCAATTGGTAAATAATGACCAAATTGAATAAATTGCAAAACTTGGATTCTAGAAGAAATTTGTATAAAATTGCTTTAGATTATTAATTAGAAGGTCTTAAAGAGAAATTGACCCAATTTCTAAGTTTTTGGACAAAAATGGACATGTATGGATAAAATTTTAAAGAAATGGCTTAATGGCATTTTGGTCATTTAGCTAATTAATGAAATAAAATGGGAAAATGAAGGCAAAAATCAGCCATTCTTCTCCCTTATCCAGCCAAATTTCTCAAGCCCTCCACGGCTAGGGTTTTCAACATTTTCAAGTTCAATAGTAAGTGCTCCTAAATCTCGTTTTTAATGTTCTTCATATTTTTGAAATCCTGGTAGCTTACTCTCTCCATTTCTACCCATATTTTGAGTTAGGGTTCATGTTTATAAAGTGAACCATGTGTGACATGTTTATTCTTTGAGGTTTTATGGAGGAATATGAAAGTTGTATGTGTGTTAAACATCTTTTTCTAGGTGATTTTCATGAAAAACTCCTAAAAGGACATTTTTGTAAAAGGTGTAAAATATGTGGTAAAAATGTGAAATAATTGAGAAATGTGGGCTTCCATAAGAGGAAAGAACAATCGGCTAGGCTTGGGTAAGGTAGAAATTGCATGCATTTTATTATACGAGCCTAGGATTAAATCGTAAAAATGTGAAAGGTTAGTGGCAAAATGGTTATTTTGTCTGAGGGTGAAATTTAGGCTCAAAAAGAATAATGTGAGGTATTGATGATTCATTTTATTGTTATAAACCCCGAGGAGCAAATTTTAGAGGTCGATCGAGAATAACGAAAGGTTTCGGAATAACCGAAACACGAAACCGAGACGAATACCAGGTAAGTTCGAATAACTTTAAGTAAACTATTAATATTCCTAATTACGTGTGTTATGAATGCATGATATTTCGTTATAATGATGGCATGAAAATCCATGAAATAGGTCAATAATAATTATATGATAATAAATGTCTCAGATGAAGTAAAAAGGAAAATTCGATGGATAAACCATGGCTTACATGACTTGAGATCCTGCATGTGTTGCAAAAAAGGATTTAGCCCAGACGGGTAATCTATTGATCTCAAATGTAGAAAGGATCTAGCCTGGATGGGTGTTCCTTGAGTGATCGAGCCTCTCGAAGAATATGTGTGCATTGTGGATTTAGCCTAGACGGGTAATCCGATTAGGGTCTGAATTTAGCCTGAACTGGTAATTCAGATCCGAGCTCATTAAGGGTGTTTGCTGCTAAAACGGATTTAGCCTGGACTAGTGATCCCGAAATCATCTTATGAGTTTACATTACGGGGGATTTAGCCTGGACTGGTAATCCCGCTATAAGATGTGAGGTTCGCGGGAGTGCATACATGATATGATCGCTCTTATGAGTTGACGGTAAATGGATAATACATCGAGATTTTTCGAGCAACTCAATGGGATTAATATGTAATACAAAAATGAAAACATTGAATGATGAGCTTATCTTAGATAAGTTACATGGTGTGATGTTATGTGACTAACCTGTTGATGGAGTGCATGTGATAGGGAAACCATTCCATACTTGTTGGTTTATTTGCCTAATATCATTGCATGCTAAACAAATCGGTAAGTTTATTTTCCAGTTATTCGAGCTTACTAAGCATGTAAATGCTTACCCCTTTCTTTTCCCTGTCTTACAGAGCTCGTAGACTCACGAAGATTGGAAGACGATTGGAGAATCAACACACTATCATCTTGTCTAGCTTTGGTATATAGATACTCTTATTTTGTTTAATGGCATGTATAGGGCTTTTGTTAATTTTGTAATATGTGTCATTTGATTAGCCAATATGAAGGCTTGTAAGGTGTACATGTCCACATGCATATGGCCAAAGGATTTGGCTCATTTTGTTATATGGTATGACCTACATAGTTGTGCATATTTGTCTTCTAATGTTATTGAGATGAATGAACATTGCGTATCACAAGTAGATACATATGTAACATGACCTAATCACATGGGATGGCTAGACCATAATTGGCAATGAGTTATAATAATGAGCCAATCTTGAATGTATTATAAGGCAGGGACATTCTTGATACAAGAGAAATAATCCTAGCATGTGTAAGACCGATGAAATGAGCTTTACATGCAATGAGGTTTATCGAGGTCATTTGAGAGTATAATTAGGCCTGGCTATATGTTATGGAAACCTATAAGTGAGAACATATGTTAGAGGGTGACCAAAGGCTTGGAAAATAGCCTAACATGGTCCACAAGGGTAGACACACGGGCATGTGTCTAGATCGTGTGTGACACACGGACCACCCTATGGGCATGTGGCATAACCGTGTGTCCCTTGCACCTAAAATTTTAAGTCAGAACGCATGGTAGTAAACACACGGGTAGAGACACGGTCGTGTATCTCAACCGTGTGGAGGACACGGCCTAACACACGGGCGTAGGTCTTGGCCGTGTGCCCCTAAATGCATGGTAACATCATAAACAGAATGCTCAACTTTTTAGACACGGGCGACCACACGGGCGTGTCAAGGCCATGTGAAGGACACGGGCCAGAGACACGGGTGTGTGCTTGGCCGTGTGAAAACCCCTGTAGGTTTGAAGTAGAAAATAAATTCTATTAATTCCACACGGGTAGGCGTCACAAGCGTGTCCCAAAGCACACGGGCGTGTGCAATGTTTCCACACGGGCGTGTGAGACATTAACTCAGAATTTTTCTTAAATTTTTATTAGGTCCTCGGTTTAGTCCCGGATCAATTTCAATGTACGTTTGAGCCTCGTAGGCTCATAATAGAGACACCAAGATACTATTGAGTTGGTTTCAAATTGGAACAAAATTTTATAACCTGTATTTCTCGAAAACGTTCAAGTGCATGCCTGGTAACACCTCATACTTGGTCCCGATCTCGAGTACGGGTAAGGGGTGTTAAAACAACCCTCAATAGTGCTTGAGATATCGTACCATCAACAGGCTCAGGATTTGCCTCCTCATTAAAAAATTCCTCAGGTGCATCAGTCACATTGTCCACAACGAGTTTGTTCTCATCGACATTGAGGTTTAGTGTAGGCACTCAAGCAGTGGATGACTCTTCTTGAGCCACACGACGACGTGCACCACGAGTTTTAACTCCTTAACTATTCATAATTCTTAAGCCTTATGGATTATCTAACAATTTATAAAAGTATATTCTGTGTTATCACTTGGTTATTATCAAACAGAGGTTTTAATAATTAAGAGTATACTATCTAAAATATCATAATCTAAAGTAGAGAGTATCTATCTTGGATCAGCTTCGAGAGTCTCAAATTTTCAGAGTTTTAAATATTTAAATTAAATAAAAAAAATTCAAAAATTCCTTTAAAATATGCAAGTAGAACCAATAATATATAGCCTGACTTTTAAATCAAGCTCTGATACCACTAAATGTAATACCCTAAATCTGGCCTAGACGTTATGACCGAATATCAAAAATTACATTAACAACGTGCGAAATTATTTGACTTTATTTTGAAAAATTGATGTTTGAGTTTGAAATAATAAAAATTTCTAAGATTAACTAATTTTATCTCTTTGAAAAATATTTAATAACATATATTTATTTTTAAAAGATCATTTTATTGTAATGTTGTTTGAAAATATCTAAATATGAATGATCTTATATTATAATTATAAAAATGATTTTTTTTATAAAGAAGCCCAGAGCGGATTTTCATAAATCTATTTAGGAAATTCACAAATTATTATTTTATTTTAAACTTAAGAAAAAAATTAATTTAGAAAAATGACATTATTTAAAATACTTAAAATCCCATAATTTTGCATGCATGCATGATAGTTTTAAAGTCATAAAAATATAAATTACACCCAAAATAAAGGTAAAGTCTAAATTCCAAAAGTCCACAAAAACAGAACCCAAAAGCCAAATAGTTAAAAATCTAATAAATATCCAAGATGTAAAATTTTTTGAGAGGCTCCACCAAGTGATGATCCAAGTCCTATGTTTGAGTGTTACCTAAAATGTTGAAACACTAATGAGGTGAGCTTCTTCAGCCCAATGTGAGATTAACATAAACTCATTCATAACTTAAAACATATACATACACAGTCATAAAATCACATATCTCAATATTTCATAAGCATTCATGCATGATTATGTCAATGAATAATTTGTAAAATAATGCAAATTTTAGGAAAACAGTCTAACCTATCTGCACTACACACCATAATCGAGTTTACCCAAAACTCATCCAACCAACCCACCAAATTGTGAACAATGTCACAGTAGCGCAGATAAACTGTCATATAAACAAAATCATGGATAAGCCACCAAGGTCACAGATAAACTGCCATATAATTAGAATCGTGAACAGCGTAACATTAATGCAGATAAACTGCCATATAATCAGAATCGTGAATAGTATCACATTAATGCCAAATAAATTGCCATATACTTCCACCTTTCACATATCTCACCCTATGCATTGATATGGTCAAAACACTCGAAATCATATAGGCATGTTTAGCATGCAAATAGCATATGTATTCAAAGTACCAAATTTTCACATCTTATTTTCATACGAATATCGCATATGCCATATAATCACATAACATAAGAATGAAAAGTACATATTTTTCATATTATTAGAAAACATCAATATCACACAACATGCTTTTCATAAGTATACAATTTAAGAAAAACACTTAATTGACAAAAATCCATAAGGATAACTTATCTCACTTTATAGATACATATAGTATCCCCATCAAAAAATATTATTTTAATAGCAACATTATTATCAATATAATAATAGTCTTAACTTATTTAGTGTTAAAACCCACACTTGATCATCGATCCGATGTGCAATAAATCTCTCAAAGCCCGTACACATGGATCTACAATTGATTAATTAAATCGAGCAACAAATGATGATATTGAGTTAGGACTATCGTCTTAAGAGTTAATACAATAAATTGATTATTGATTATTATTAACACTTACCCTTAAAAGATCTCTCAGATTAGCAATTTAATCTTAATGGTTAACAGTCTCTCGGGTTGATGTCAATCTGCCTATCTATACATAAGATATATGAAATATTAATCATTGAAAAAATAAATCACTAAGGTCAACCCTAAAGCAAATGGCCAAGGGAGAATAATAGAAAGGAGAAACTATTTCTACACTCCCTTAATACATACTCTAACACGAATGGAACGGAGGATCAACAAATCGATTTGATCACGAATCAAAAGAGAAGAAACAATCTAAGAAATGGATTTATTCAAAAATAAATCCAAGGAAAGGTAGAGTCGAATTAGGAATTAAATTTAATAAAATAAAAAATGAGCATTTGAAATGAATAAGAAAACAAGAAAAGCTCTCCAGCATCAGCGCTGGTGCTACGGTTGTGACAATGATGGTCCTACGACAGAGGCGCAGTTCTAGTGGAGGGGAGACAGAGGAGGTGGTTCGATCACTTCTTTTAAATGAGGGGAAAATATAAGAGAATAGTAGAATAAGAAAAAAAAAGAGAAATGTGCAGTGGTTGTCATAGTAGATGAGGGGCGCTTGGGGCAGTGATTGAAGAGAAAAGGAAAGGGAAGATACGGCAAGGCAGTGACTCGATGGTGAGGTGGTGGTGGTGCAAGGCTAGTTACAGGGGAAGTGAAGAGAAAAAAAAAGAATAAAGGTTAACCAAAAATAGAGAAAAAATGAAAAAGGGAGAAGTTAGGGAGGAGCTAATAGTGGGACGACAATGAGAGGGGGTGTATGTCAAATTGTGTGAGAAGAATAATGGTCAACTATGACTAAGTTTATTGAATCTCACACAAGGCATCTGTGAAGAGAAAAGGCAAGGGAGGGAGACAAAGGGGTGAAAAAAGGGATCATGTTTGGTTAAACATGGAATGTTGACTTACAAAAGGTGGAAAAAAAATCTCCCTAAACAAGGCATGTACAAAAAGGGTGTTTTTGGCACATGGGAAATCTACTAAAAATTTAATTAAAAAGATGTTAAAGTGGAGATTTGAACCTAAGACCTCTAAGATAACTTTTAAGCACTTAACCACTAAGTCATCCACTTTCTTGTTTTTAACTTAGCACATAGTAAATAAAAATATGGGATGACCTTTGTTAAGGGTTTAAAACAAATTTACATAAAATACAAATTAATGAGAAGGAAGGGATTCAAACTTAGATAATCAAGGATAGCTCCACTACTACTCAATCATTATAATTTATATTTATTTATTACCAAATGTGCTAAGGTCATCTAAAAAAAATCTGAATGTAACCATTCTCGTTTCATTAACCCCATTTCTACTAACCCAATTTTTGGGATGCGACATGAAGCCTAGCAAATTGAGCCCAACCCACTTCTTATGTGATAAGTCATTGTTGCATACACATAGTCTTGCTAGATATAGAACACCCAATAGGAAAATTGAAGCAAACCTCAAATTTATTCCCTAATCGTATATATTTGCAGTGATTCAAGCAAATGTTGGATGACCAATTGGAAATGATTGATTCAAAGCCTTTGCAATGAGTAAAATAGAACAAACCTGAAAAACCTCCTTGATTGCAGGCCTTTAGTTGGTAGAAATGTTGAAAAACATATATTAGTGGTGCCTTTTCTCGATGATAGAAGTCTATAAAATAGGCAATCGCAGCCTACCACGATAACTCGAATAATTGCCCCAGAGCTATCCCATACTCTTCAAGAAGGTGGTAGAAAAGTAATGGAGAGGAAGATGAGAACTGGCTTCTGACACGTGTAGAGGGAGTAGAAAACCTCCCTTGATCTCGCTCATTCTTCTCGCACCTTCGACAATCAAGAATTCGTAAGCAAAATTGAGAAACTTAATCTCTTAGATAGCCAAGTGATAATTCATTTCCTCGTATTTAGTGGTACAACGGTAGGCTTTTGCTTCCACCGGAACCTTAGCATTGCGATGTTGCACATGCTCACTCCCAAACCCACCGTGATTATTGTTGTGACAGCCCTAAATTGACCCTAGTCGGAAAGTGGTTTCGGGACCACTAAACCGAGTCACAAAAATAATTAGATGTTATATTCTATGTTTATTTCATGTGAAAGTGCATGTGTGAAAATTTCATGCTTTGATTTTGCCAATTGTGAGTGAAATTATGAAATATGACTCATGTGAAAATTTTTGCAAATGCTATGGGCTAATTTATAGTGGCCAAATAACTTATAGTATGAAATAGGTGGATTTGCATGTCAAATTTCCCACCTTAAAACATAGTGGCCGGCCATGATGGGCATGATAAGCATTTGTGCAAATTTTTTTTATATTGGAATTATGGCATAAGTATGGCACAAATAAAAAAATGTTATTTTGTGTCATAAAATGTTAGTAATAAAATAAATAAAAGAGAGAATAAAAGAAAAGTAATGAAAAAAAAGGGATCATCATTCATGTTCTTGCTAGCCAAATCTAAAGAAAAAAAAATTTGTTCATCTTTTATCATCCTTGGCCGAAAATGCTAAGAAGAAGGGGGAAGGGGAAGTAAAACATTCGGCCACTCCTTCTAGTCTTGAATAAGGTATGTAATTCATGGTAGCTTTTGGAAATTGTTGAATGTATTAAGCTAGTTACTAAGTCCCTTAGTTAGCCCATGTCCAAATCTTGAATCTTGTTGGTAACATGAGCAATCGGCCATGAGAAAATGTTCAAGAAATGGTTGTTGTTCATGTTATTTGGATGAGAAACGAGTTAAAATGGTCTTGGTGTAGTTGCCGAATTTGAATTAGGAAGTTATTGAGTAATGTTTATACCTTAAGTGATAGAATAGAGTGAATGCTTGGAATGTGATATGTGTGAATTATATGTTAAATTAAGGTTTGCTAAGCTAGCTATTAAGGTGAAATGCAAATGTTAGTATTTGATTTGGTAATAATCTGCTTGGGGACAGCAGCAGTAAGGTGATTTTGGAAAATCGCCATAATTTGTAGGAGTTGAATTAGAAGCTGAGTAAATTATGTCATTAAAGCTTGAAGAGTCTATTTTCTTACAAAAGAAACTATAAAAACAAAAGAGTTACCGATCTTGAGATATTTGAAGTATTGTGGGGCTGAGTCAAAACGACTACTAGATTCCCTGTTCTGTTTTTAGAAAATCATTATAAATTGTACAAAAATGATTATAAGATAAAATTTATATGCTTAGACTCCTTAATGAGTCTAGTTTCAAATGAAATCAAATACAACACATTTTGAATTCTGTAAAATGAGAAATTTGATTCGTAGTGAAGAGTGGTCAGATTAGTCAAACAGTGAAACAGGGGAAACTTTAAGAAAAATCTGGTATTGATTGGCCAAGCCTAAAATTCTGAAAATTTTATGGATGGAAGATATACGAGTCTATATTCAGGGAAAATTAACGGCAAGTGATTTGGAGTTTTGTAGCTCCAGTTATAAATAATTTAGTGACTACTGCTCAGGAAAAACAGCTCGTAGTGAATATGTGATTTTGTTGTAAACATTAACGAAAATTTCCTAATGAATTATTTATTGATTTTTATAAAGCTTACTATAATCTATGTGTGTGAAAGTCGAATCAATTTATATATTATTCTGAAAGTAATACTTGAATAGTCGATTAATGACTATTTTAAAATTTGTTGAACTTAAGCTCAAGAGCAAAGGGGAACTAAATCCGATAAAGGGAAGGAAAAAGTAATTGAATAGCCATTGAAGTCGTTCGACAACATCCGAGGTAAGTCTTCGAGTAATGACCCTACTTGAATTATATTGAAATGATTAGTCATCCTATGATGGATAGTCAAATGTGCATAGAGACTATGTTATAAAGCCAATTGAAATCATGCTCTTTGTGTGTGGCTATTGAGCCGAAATTGGAAAGGTTTAATAAATGCTTTGTGTTTGAGCCTTAGTAACGAAAGTGAAATATGGATGTGTCATGATTGTTGATATATATGTGTGCATGAGCATTTGAATTTTATCCGGGCTAAGTCCCGAAGGCAATTGTGCTAGTGATTTTATCCGGGCTAAGACCCGCAGGCATTTGTGCGAGTTGATATATCCGGGCTAAGACCCGCAGGCATTTGTGCGAGTTGATATATCCGGGCTAAGACCCGCAGGCATTTGTGCGAGTTGATATATATCCGGGCTAAGACCCGAAGGCAATTGTGGAAGTTGATATATCCGGGCTAAGACTTGAAGGCATTCGTGCGAGTTGCTATGCCCGGGTTAAGACCCGAAGGCAATTGTGCTTGTGGTAATATCCGGCTAAATTCCGAAGAAACTTGGGTATGAATGTGAGCGTTTTGTGCTGTAATAAATTCAATTAATACGCTCAACAAACCCAAACGATAAGGTATGTTTGCATGTGATTCGGAAAAGTCGATTCGTTTTAAGTAGTATTCGTTCAATCGACTAACGAACTTTTGGGCTTTTATATGGGTTGATACCTTGTGTGTGTATATATGTTGACGAATTGTGAAGTAAGCATGATTATGAGAATGTGTATTAATAAAGTGATTCATTTAGTTATGTGAATGTAATACTTTAGTCAAAGCCGAATTCATTACTTGAAACTTACTAAGCTTTAAAATGCTTACCCCGTTGCTTTGGCTCTCTGTTTTATAGATTTTGTTCGTTAGCTATCGGATTCGGGATCATCGAAGTCGAAGTCATCCACACTATCAAAGCTCTTTTGGTACTCTTTTAGTTGAACTCTGGATATGGCATGTATAGGACTACCCCTTGTTGTTTTAAGCACTTTTTTGTGATGTATGTGTGTACAGCCATGCGAAAATGGCTTGTAGAAGTGGAGTATGGCATTAGACCATTTGTGTTTATGTATGTATATATGGTTTCATGATGTGACTATGGTTTGGAATGGAAGTGTTGGGCAAATGATCAGCCATTGGAATGGCTAAATATGATCATATGTGGACCTATGTATGACAAAACCCTAGTTGGTCCATGGTAACCACGAAATAGGTAAAGTTTACCTTGAAAACAGATGCTGAAAGCAGCAGTGGTGTAGATTTGAAAAATCACAAAAATTTTTAGGAATGGAATTAAATAGTGAATAAATTATGTAATCGAACCTTGATGAATCTATTTTCATATTAAAGTAACGAAACAATCATATGAACAGTATATTAAGAGATATTAAAGTTCTCGTGAAACAGGGCCAGAACGGTTTCTGGATCTCCTGTTTCGACTTTGAAAATTTACCATAAATTAACCAGAGATAATTAGGAGTCATACCATATATGTATAGATTCCTCTCTGAGTCTAGTTTCTATAGAAACAAACAGCATCAGTATTGGAGCCCTGTACAAGGAGATATCCAAGTCGTAATGCGCAAAGGTCAGGGTAGTCGATCCCTGTAACATGGGAGACTTTGACTAATAAACTGTACTAATTGGCCCGACCAAAAATTCTAGAAAAAAATATGTAGATGGGTATGTGAGTCTAGTTTCAGGGAAAAATCACGAAACTGATTTTCGAGTTGTGAAACTCAAGATATGATTTTTAAAGCGACTATTACGCAGATTGGCAGTGTCTGGAAAATTTTTAAAAGTCTGTTAACACCTCGTGTTCGACTCCGGTGACGGTCTCGGGTTCGGGGTGTTACAATTGTGACCATTGTAGCCATCTTCTCTCATTTTAACCATCACGATAGACTAAACCTAGAACAACTAGAATGACTATTTGATAATTTTAGAAGTTTACGGTGATTCTGCTTCTCAACGACACCTCCTCCTCGAAAAATTTGAAATCCAAACAGTTGAGCACTTAAGGTTGAATCCAGGTCATTTTAAAGTGTCAGATTTCATTTTCCTAATTAAGGAATATTTGAGTGTATCAAATAGGATTCTGTAAATATTTTATCCCTAACTTTAAGGTTGTTTTTAGGTACAGCATCCCTAGAATTAGTATGTTTCCTAGTGTAAGGTTTCCTAAGTTAGGCTCACTATGTCTATAATTTTTATATAATTTCTTATGAAAAATATAATTGAAATAGCCTATTTTTAACATGGTATCAAAGCCTTTTTAGCCAAATTTCTGGGATTTTTTTTCTTTATCTGGCGATTTTTTTCCTGATTCCAACCAGCCCTCAAGTCTATAAAATTTGTTCAAACAAAACATAACTGAAACTGTCAAGATCAGTAACACTGGGGATGTCTCAGAAGTTTTTGTGAACAACTCAAACCCAACAAGTGAGTTTCAGAACATCCAAGTAACCTACAGGCTAAATGGGAAAAATTACCTGAAGTGGTCTCAACTGGTTCGTACGTTCTTGAAGGGAAGAGGAAAATTGAGTCACTTACTCGGAACTGGACCTAAAAAATGAGATCCTAAGTTTGATGCTTGGGATGAACAAGGCTCTATGGTAATGTCTTGGTTATGGAACTCTATGATGCCAGAAATCAGTGATATATGCATGTTTCTTAACACATCCAAAGAAATATGGGAAGTTGTGAAACAGACTTATTCTAAAGTTTGAGATTCTGCTCAAA
The DNA here is from genome assembly GCF_007990345.1 of Gossypium hirsutum. NCBI lineage: Eukaryota > Viridiplantae > Streptophyta > Magnoliopsida > Malvales > Malvaceae > Gossypium > Gossypium hirsutum. The sequence continues at coordinate 44,217,917 of NC_053436.1, read as the reverse complement.
TCTATGAAATCAAGACTAAGGTTTCATCTACCAAGCAAGGAAGTCAATCAATCACGGAATATTCCAATCTGTTGTAAAGTTTATGGCAAGAGATGGATCATTACCAGTGCATTCAGATGAAATGCAGTGAAGATGCAGCACTCCTAAAAAGGTTCATTGAAAAGGATCGAATTTATGATTTTCTTGCTGGACTAAATGTTGAGTTTGATGTAGTAAGAGTTCAAGTACTTGGAAAAGAGGAACTACCATCACTAAATGAGACAATTGCAATTGTTCATGCTGAGGAAGGAAGAAGAGGAGTTATGGTTGAGAACAGTCAAGTGGATAGTTTAGCCTTGGTTACAAAAGCTGTAAGTGAGAGGAGATTTGGCCTAGAGCAGCCAAATAGTGAAAATAATAGACAGACAGAGCATACAAAGCCTATTAACAGGGATTCCGTATGGTGCACCTACTGTAAAAAGGCCCCTCACACTAAAGAAAGATGCTGGAAACTCCATGGGAAGCCACAAACAACAAATAAAAATTTTTCAGAAAAAGGTGGACAACCAAAGGGACAAGGACAAGCATAAACAGCAAGACAGCTGGATGGAAAAAATAATTCTCAGGAATCACCTGTTGAATTCAATAAAGAAGAAATTAAAAAATTTACCGGGATCATTGGAAAAAACTTCTTCAACAGGTACTTGTAGTTTGTCTTTTACAGGTATATCATCTTCTCAAGATTCTAAAGTCTCAGATACAGTCACCAAAAGTTCTTGGGTCATTGACTCAGGAGCTACGGACCACATGACCCACTCCTCACAAAAATTTGTTTCATATGCACCTTGCCCTAGTAGTAGAAAAATAACAGTAGCCAATGGTTCTGTGATCACAGTGGCTGGCCAGGGTGATATTGTTATAAACAAAACCCTTACTCTTAAAAATGTCCTTCATGTTCCAAAACTATTTACCAATCTTTTATCCATTCAAAGAATTACCAAAGACTCTAACTGTAAAGTGGTTTTCTATCACAATCGATGCCTTTTTCAGGAACAGAATACAAGGAGGATGATTGGACATGCTAAGGAAGTAAATGGCCTATACTATCTTGAAGAATCCAGTGGAGAAGTTAGTGCTCTGAATTCCTCACCTTCATCTTTCATGTCTGAATCTATTAAAACCAATCAAGACCAAATTTGGCTCTATCACCTTCGCCTTGGTCATCATCATTTAGAGTCCTTAAAATTATGTTTCCTTCATTGTTCAAAGGATTGGCTGTTGAAAAATTTCATTGTGATATCTGTGAACTTGCAAAACATAAACGTACCTCTTTTCCAGTAAGCAATAAAACAACTTTCACTCCTTTTACTCTTATTCATAGTGATGTTTGGGGGCCATCCACTATTTCAAATATTTCTGGGGCTCGGTGGTTTGTATCCTTTATTGATGATTGTACTCAAGTGTCTTGGATATTTCTTTTAAATCAAAAATCTGATGTAAGGTCTATCTTTCCAACCTTTTACAACATGATCAAAACACAATTTGGAGCTGAAATAAAAAGGTTTAGGTCAGACAATGCCAAGGATTATTTCAATCAATTTCTTTCAACATATTTCCAGGAAATAGGCATTATACATGAGTCATCTTGTGTTAGTACACCCCAACAAAATGGTGTTGCCGAAAGAAAGAATGGTCACATTTTAGCTATTACAAGAGCCCTTTTGTTCCAAAAAAATGTCCCAAAACAATATTGGGGGGAGGCTGTTTTAACTGCTACTCATTTGATAAATAGATTGCCTACAAAAGTCCTTGAATCTCAAAGTCCTATGCAAGTTCTAGCAAAATTTTTTCCTGATTTCAATACTTCAAGTAACTTTACTCCCAAAATATTTGGCTGTGTTGCTTTTGTGCATGTTCATTCTCAAAATAGAGGAAAATTTGATCCACGAGCTATCAAGTGTGTCTTTCTTGGTTATTCTTCCACTCAAAAGGGGTACAAATGCTATCATCCAGCCACAAAATTTTTTTGTAACAGCAGATGTTACTTTTGCAGAACAAGCGAATTTATTTACTCGTCCTTATCTTTAGGGGGAGATCTTATTCACAGAAGATAAGGACAAAGAATTCTTTCTTCTTGACATTCCAGCTCCTGTCCAGCAACAAAACACCCACATTCCAGCTCCTGTCCAGTAGCAAAACACTCACATTCCAGCTCCTGTCTAGCAACCAAACACTCCCAATCAATCCTTGCCTACTAACCAACCTGCCCGACTTGAAACAATGGCCCCTATACAACCTGAAACAGAGCCTAATACACCCAAATCACCCAGAGGAATTCAGGACACTACTCGTCCTTTACTGGTTTACTCAAGGAAGAAGGCACCGGAGCAAGTTCAATCATCTTCTTCTCCTATACGACTTGAGCTTTGAATTCTAATACTGCAATTTTAGATGATTTTCCCATTGCTATTAGAAAGGGGACTAGAACCTGTACAAAACATCCCTTGTACCTATTCATGTCTTACAAAAACTTGTCCCATAACCACAAAACCTTTCTTACCAGCCTAAATTCTATCTCCATTCCCAAAACTGTATCCGAGGCATTAGAAGATGAGAATTGGAAAAATGCCATGAAATTTGAAATGGAAGCTCTTAAAAAAAATAAGACATGGGACTTAGTGCAATTACCGAGAGGAAAAAACCCAGTGGGATGTCACTGGGTGTACACAGTGAAATATAAGTTAGATGGTTCTTTGGAGAGGTACAAAGCAAGATTGGTTACTAAAGGGTACACTCAAATGTATGGAATAGACCACCTTGAGACATTTGCCCCTGTAGCAAAGATGAACACTATAAGAGTGTTGTTGTCACTAGCTGCCAACCGAGGCTGGAAATTATAGCAATTTGACATCAAAAATGCCTTTTTACACGGTGATCTTGAGGAGGAAGTCTATATGGATGTTCCTCCAGGATTCGGTCCAAATATAGGACAGGTAGTTTGCAAACTAAAAAAGGTTTTGTACGGACTAAAACAGTCTCCGAGGGCTTGGTTTGGAAGATTTACCAAAGTAATGCTCAAGTTGGGGTATAAACAGAGTTAAGGAGATCATACTCTATTTGAAAAACACTCATCTTTAGGGGGAGTGACTGTTTTATTAGTCTATGTTGATGACATAATAGTGACTGGTGATGATCTAGAAGGAATGGAGAATTTAAAGAAATGCCTAGTAAAAGAATTTGAAGTCAAAGAGCTCGGTAAGTTAAAATATTTCCTTGGTATTAAAGTGGCACACTCTCGGGAAGGAATATTCATATCTCAGCAAAAATGCATAGTTGATTTGTTGATAGAGACGGGAAAGTTGGGCTGTAAACCAGCAGAGACACCCATAGAGGTGAACCACAGACTTGGAAATGCACTAGAAGATGCAGCAGTTGATAAAAGGTCATATCAAAGACTTGTGGGGAATCTCATTTACTTGTCTCATACCAGACCAGATATTGCCTATGCAGTAGGTGTTGTAAGTCAGTTTCTGCACAATCCCAAAGAATCACATCTTAGAGTCGTATATCAGATTCTACAGTACTTAAAGGGCACACCAGGCAAAGGAATCCTATTTCAAAAGGGGCAGAATTTAACCCTTGAAGCCTATACTGATGCAGATTATGCAGGATCTATGGTTGATAGAAGATCAACCTCGGGCTATTGTACTTTCTTAGGAGGCAACCTTGTGACTTGGAGGAGTAAAAAACAAAATGTTGTGGTTAGATCTAGTGCAGAAGCTGAATTTAGGGCGATGGCTCTTGGAGTTTGTGAGTTGTTATGGCTAAAAATTATTTTGGAAGATTTGAAGATCGAGTCGGAAGGTCCAATGAAGTTGTATTGCGATAATAAGTCTACTATCAATATTGCACATAATCCAGTTCAACATGATCGAACAAAGCACGTTGAGGTTGACAGACATTTTATAAAGGAAAAACTGGACAGTGGCTTAATTTGCACTCCATTTGTGTCCACTGATGGTCAACTAGCAGACATACTTACCAAAGGATTGTCTGGGAAGTTATTTCAGAAATTAGTAAGCCAGCTGAAAATGGATGATATCCACTTCCCAGCTTGAGGGGGAGTGTCAGATTTCAGTTTCCTAATTATGGAATATTTAAGTGTATCAAATAGGATTCTGTAAATATTTTATCCCTAACTTTAAGGCTGTTTTTAGGTATAGCATCCCTAGAATTAGTATGTTTCCTAGTGTAAAGTTTCCTAAGTTAGGCTCACTATGTCTATAAATATTTATGTAATTTCTTGTAAAAAATATAATTGAAATAGCCTATTTTTAACATAAAGATATCTAAAACCTGCCAGTTCACTTCTCTAGAAACGAAGACCCAATTGATTTTTTACAATTGTACCCCTTTTATCACGTGGCAAAGTGTATGCAACAATTTTAAACAAAAGGCGTATATAAAAAAAATTCAGTTTAAAGTCCTCACACTTTACTCAGATAAGTTCTCAGAAGAGCCACTTTGTAACTCTTGTTTGATTGGGTAGGGGACTAATTGTTATAGTGTTAGCCATCATTTATCCTAATCCAACCCGCTATTCGATTAAAACCAACTCGATCGATTATTGCTTATGAGAATGTAGCTTGCTGCTTAGCAGCTCGCATACCACATAGTTCACCTATAGGCTTCGCTATCACGCAGTTCGCTTGTATGCTGGCAAACCCATGCTAAGAGGACGCATGTTGATACTTAGGAAGGGTATGTGTTTGCATGCATGAGACCTATTTGAACCTAGTACATCACATTGAAGGACTATACCTTATAAATATAGAAATGGACCCTTAAGGGAGACCCACATACGACTATTTTACCCAAATGACCTAAAAAAATAATTATTTGCATAAATGACCCTGATTCAAAAACAATCACCCAAATGACTTGAAATGAACAGTAAAATAGGGTAAGGGCTAAATGGCCGGCATCACCTTTTTTCTGACACAATCATTGCTGGATGATTGTGTAAGGTGTTTAAAAAATAATTTTTTGGGTGCTGAGGACTAGATGGTTGGCACCCTTGTATTTTTTTTTTCACCTCGTATCATACTGGTATATGTTTATACCAGTATTTGAAAAAAAAATTAGGGTGTTGGCACACTAATGGCTAACTCTACTTTATCAGATTAAAAAAATATTTTTTAAGGGTGTTAGCACATTGATGGCTGACACCCTTGTACCAGATTTTTTTTAAAAAAAAATTAGGTGCTAGAATATTGATGGCCGTAACCTCAATACCAGAATTTAATTAAAAAATAAATTTAAAGGAATAAATTTAAATTTTTAAAAAAATAGAATTTAATTTAAAAATAAATTTTGAGGGATAAATTAATTTAAAGGAATAAATTTAAATTAAAAAATAGAATTTAATTAAAAATAAATAATTAAAGGATAAATCTATTCAAAGGAATAAATTTAAATTTTAAAAAATACAATTTAATTAAAAATAAATAATTAAAAGATAAATCAATTTAAAGGAATAACTTCAAATTTTAAAAAATAGAATTTAAGTAAAGAAAGAAATAATTAAAGGGTAAATTAATTTAAAGGAATAAATTTAAATTTAAAAAATAGAATTTAAATGAAAAAGAAATAATTAAAGGATAAATTAATTTAAATGAATAGAATTTACTTAAAAAAGAAAAAAATTAGAAAAAGAAAAGGGGATGAGAATTGACAGGCCCTGAGAAGCGGCCCATCCTTCAAATGGTCGGCATCAGGCTTTGAGATGCAGGGCAGGCTTTTGATTTTTTTAAAAGAATTCCTTTAAAGTTTTTTTAAATTCCTTTAATTTTTTTATTATTTTGGTGTCAGTCATTGATGTTTCAGCGTAAATTTTTTTTTATATCTAGTATAAGGGTGTCGATTATCAGTGTGTTAGTATCCTAAAATTTTTAAATACTAGTATTATACTAATATGATACAGGGTGAAAAAAATTAAAATAGTGCCAACTATTTAGTCCGCAATATTAAAAAATTATTTTTTAACACTTGACACAATCATCAAGCAATGATTGTGTTTGAAAAAAGGTGATACCATCCATTTAGTCCTGCTCAATTTTACTGTTCATTTCAAGTAATTTGGATGATTGTTTTTTAATTAGAATTATTTACGTAAATAATTTTTTTTAGTGATTTGAATAAAATAATCCCACATACTATCAAATTTTCGTATCAAAACAATATAATTTCATTTCGAGATAAATAATCTATACAAACTTAAACCACAAGAATGAAGGAAAATACATGAAAGCTTAAAACTACGAGCATTTGAGATCAACAAATACTCATCAATATGAAAATAAAGGATTTTAAAGATATACCGATCGAAGCTTCCTTGTTGCTTGCTCCCCTTTGGTCATGTCTTTGTTTCTTTTCTTGGGGCTCTCCTTTCCTCTCAAGCTTTCTCCTTCAATTTTTTTTCGGTTCCCTCCTTTCCCCTCCTCTTTGAAACAGTGAGAGCCCCCCTCTTGGCTCTTTTTAAAGCAATTTCCATTTTTGCCCTTTCTTTTTTTTTATTACTTTGCCGTGTGGTATTTGCATAGGAATTTAATTTTGTACAGTTTTTTCCGTTTACTTCATTGCTTCTTTGCAGTGTGTGCTTCTCCAAAATATAGACTGTTTTGACCTTTTTTTTTCTTATTAAGCTTTCTTTTTTGGATTAGTGGTGTGTTTGCCTCTCATGACATTAAAAATTACGATAGTAGTGAGATTAAATATTATAATAATAAAATTAAAATCAACAGTGAAATGCGTGTTTAGATTCAAACGCAATTATAATGGTGAGTTGAAAATAAAAATATCAATTAAGGACAATAGATTTACAATTATGTTTAATAAAAAATTTAAATTAATTTTATTTTTAATGAATTATTGAAAATATGTAATTTTTTTAATAAAATATTAATATGTATTATATAACTTTTATATATTTTTTAATTAATTACATAATCATTTTTAAAGTATTTGTTATATTAAATGATAATTGTTTTTTAAGGTAATTAGTTTCATTACAACCATTTGAAGTATTAGTTTTACAAATAATCACACCATATTTGGATAAAATTTAAAATATCTATTCTGAAGGATAAACGAAAGTATGGATATTTTTGTCAAAAAAAGTACCACCCATGAATTTTGAAAATTTTCATTGCACTGAGATTTGCAATCCAAACAATTGCTTCCGTGTGTTTGATAACAAAATGAGGCTGCAAAGTGCCTCATTGGGTTCAACCAGTAAACCAAAGGGGCCCTTAGCCCAAATGACAAGACACCATGCCCTTTAAATACCTCCCACCCATCAACAATTCTCTCGCTCTCTCTATCTTCATTTTTCTTTATTTTCATAATCATAATAGTTTCTTAAAAAATCATGATAGTAAATTTAGCAATAATTAATATATAAGTAATTATTTGATACATAAATAATGAAACAAGTGAGTTGAGATTTTATTAATATTTTAATTATTTTTTAATTTTTTAAATACAATTTAATGACACATAATAACTTTATAATTATCCTTAAAAAATATACATACAAAATATCTAATCTATAATGGGCTGTTTAATGTGTAACATTAATTCAAGTTTTCGATAATTTCAAATTAAAAGTAAATTAAACTATAAAATTTAAAATATATTTAAATTTGAATTTGTTAATTTAAAGAATGGAATGTGAAATTGACTCAAAAATCAAACTTAATCCAAACAAAAATGGATCACAACAGTAGGAAACAAAAATAGGAGTCCGGTAATTTGGCCTTTCTTAGGTGCGAGAGGAAGGTTACCCTTGACAACCAGTTTGATTCGTAGGAGCTTGCAAATGTATAGAGCAATCCGCTTAATGAGTGGAATATTGAAGTAGAGCCTTAGTAGAGAAAAGATGAAGCCAATAGGAAGCCAAAACAAAGTGGAGAGGGTAGCCAAGAGAGTACGTATTTGGACTAGGTGTTCTTCGAGAAATATGATGAGGCTTAGAAGCTTGTTTCTTGGTAATGTATTGCATTTGGTTATTGGCACCATGTATCCTTGCTGAACATACAAACAATGAAATCAATGTAAAAATTGCAAGCAACTCTTCATCTGGCTTTTATCTACAGTGTCAGATATTGGTGGATGCATGTACGAATTTCCATGCAGGCAAAATTCAAGCTGGTAAAATTTTTTTGTTATTTTCATGGCCAACTTTTTTTTTTATTATTATTCTTTTACTAATCAAGGCATTTAAATTGGAAGCGGAGGGCCCATTGGGCAACGTACGGTACCTAATATCACGAGGACGGTGCTGCTAGAACAAATGTTAGAAATGTTTAGAGTAAGTGTAATACGTATATAGGGCATGAAAATATTGTGGTTGAGTGTAACAAAATCAAACAAAAAACATTATGGATACCCAAATGCTTTCACCTACCCTATCGCCAAACCAAAATTAGTTTTATGGTTGAGGTATTCGTAACAGAAATCCCCTGCCCCCAGCGAATGCCTCTCTATGCCCCACGTTTTTTTAGAGCATTTTTCTTTTATAAAAAAATGTTTTTTTCCTACCTCATTTTTCAGATTATACATTAATTCTAAAGGAATTTAAATTAAAAAAAAAACATAAAAATTGTAATAACAAATTAGGAAAATTTAAATTAATACATCATAATATTTTTAATTTATAAAAAATAAAAAAGAGATGAAGATGGCCTCATATCACATTAGTATGTCGAGTTTTGACAAATTAATTTTTTAATCAAATCTAAAATATTAAATCAAATAATTATTTTTTATCAATTAAATTTTTTATTTATTTTTATGTATAAATTACATAGTAAATATAATAAGTATTATATAACTAAAAAAATTAGATTTAAATAGACTTGTTCAAGGATTGGGCCAGTCGTCTAAACTCAAAAGCACCTCTAAAATTTGAGAAGGTTTGAATAAAAATATAATGACCCAAAAAAGAGTTTAAACAATTAGAATTCGGGTTCCTTTTGATGGGCGGTGTGTTTACCTGCAGTTAGTGTAAAAACAACGGTGGTGATAAGATTAGATACTATAACGATATTGTAGAGTGAGACAAAAAGAAAGCTAAGCGCACCTACTGAAAGTAAACACCCGAGCCCTTAGACTTGTTTAAAATATGAACCAAGCCTGATACGACTTAGCCTGACTTCAAATTTTTAATATATTATTTTTCATTTAAGTTATATATTATATTACTTATATCATATAAAACATATATTATGTTATTTATATTTAGAAATTTACTAAAAGTATCGATTAAGTCTTAACTTTGTTGGTATTGGTATTGTTGTCAATACAAGAGAACATGAGTTTGAACTTGCTAAAGCACATTTATCTTCTTATTTAAGGATTGAGGAGAGATTATAAGCAATTCTAGGCATTATATAAAAATAAAATTACTCAAAGAAAAATATATTTAATGGTAGTACAATATATAATTAATTAATCTTAGTAAAATTATTTATTTTAAAAATAAAAAAATTTATAGACCAACCTAAATGAACTTGCGTTAATAATCTAAAAATATGAATGAGTTTAAACAAAAATTGAAATTTATATTTTGAGCGAGCTAAACTTATGTATAGTATTGACATCATACATAGGCCTAATTTAAATTTGACTTGATTCGAATTGTAAATGTTTCAAAACTTAAAACAAATCTCAACTCATTTTTAAAAAATAATAATACATTTTTCGAATTCAATTTTTTTTTGTCGTTAATAAAAAATTAAATTACGTTTTAATGGCGAGAAAATATTGAATTCATATGTGTATATATATATATATTAAAAACAGACTAGGTTTCATAGGGGCAAGAGATTTGCGTTCCGAACCTATACCTACATAGTGAAGAAACAACTTGTAAAGTTGGACCATAACAATAAGGAAGGAAACATCATAAAACGAAAAGAGAAGGAACGAGTGCTTGGTTAACCTTGCATAATGACATGAAATCATGGTCAGTTTCTCTGTCTCCCAGTCCTAAATCTGGAAAACGTGTGCCAAATTCCTTCAAGATGGCAGCCCTTTTGTGTTCCCCTACCAGAATTCCAGGGTTCAAGGTAAATCCAGTTGCCCTGCCCGATTTTGTCACTTGCAGCTCTGTTCCAATCACCTTGTCAGCGCCTAAAATTGACTTGACAAATGGTTCCACCATAATTCTAGGAGTTGCAGTAACAATATATCTATTGCCAAAGGAGCTGAAAACTCTCCAGGTCTCTGGATGAATGTCCTTGGCATAAAGCTTTGGCAAGACAGACCTGGAAACAAGCTCAATATTTCTTATTTTTAACCCAACAAAGGAGATGAAAATGAAGGCATTATTGGCTGCAGATTCAGAGATGAACAAGTAGGTCAAATACACAAATGGAAGGGATGCTAAGAGTACAAATGCTCGTATAAGGCTTCCGGCTTCAAGAGCAATAAGCATGAAATACGGGAAAGGATTACGTGATACAAGAAGGGTCCCGTTTAAATCTGCAACCACAGTCTGATTTGATCTTCCCTCGCCCCTACATTTCCAAATTGGTTCGAAAGAACGGTGAGCCCCCATCACCATGGAACGAAAGAGATGTTAATTAATGTAACTAAAACTTATGAAGGTAGAAGGGAAAGAGAGAGAGAGAGAGAGAGAGAGAATATTTGAGAGGAATGGGTAAGATGGCAATGATATTGTTGAAAGCAATAGCTTGGAAGTGATTATCGTTTATAAAGACAAGTCAGTTTCTCTTTTCTTTAAATTTAGGCATTTGTGAAGAAGGTTCCCAATAGTTTGGAGGTCGATAGCGACCTCTATATTTCATTCAAGTAGCTCACTTTGTAGTTTCAATCGCTCGTTAAATTTCTTTTTGGCTCGAGTTGAAGTGAAAAGTCAGGCTTATTCGTGTATTTTTGCTTCTCTGTGTAAGGGAAATAGATATTGATTCTTAGTTTTTAATAATTACACGAACTTCAACTTTTTATAAATAGCCTAAAGTTCAAGTGACTGGACAAAACTCTTCTACCCCTTTTTCCCTGCCTATAATATTTTGACATGTGTTTTTTTTATTCATATTAACTTTTAAACTTTCAATTTACTAGTCTTCTTTTAAATTTCTTCCATATTGAAGCATTGGCATGTTTATCGGTTCTCCAATTGGCTGCGAATCTCATTCCTATTTAATAATATTAGAAGATAGAAGAAATATAAAAAGAATTTTTAGAATTTGTTGGTATGATTTTTATTTATAGAAATTTTCATATTTCTTCATAAATACATCTTTTAATAGGTATCTTTTATGACTTATAATATCTTTAAAGGACACATAATTATTCATCTAATATTATAACTATTCAAGTAATATTGTTTGAATAGTTATAATTCTTTGTCAAAAATAAAGTGATATAACTTTTGAGCAATAACCAAAAGATTTAACTTTTGATTAATTACACCCTTTCATTATAGTTATTGGAACACAATCAATATTTGAAAATGTTCCAACAATATCCCCCATTTTCAAAATATTTTAGATTTTGATATTCTTGGAAATCAATTTGCATAAATGAAGGTGCCTTACGATTGAACATTCACTTAGTGAAAACATGTTAACGTTAATCAAAACTGCATGGTAGACTAAGCTTTAAACCATTTGATTAACCGAACACATCTCACACAATGGTTTCAACATTAGTCCATGCATAGTATTTAGGGACACTATTATGGCCATGTGTTTGTGCCCTCTTTTTATGAGTGTTGTCAGAGCCAAGCCCTTAAGCTCTTAAAAGCGATCACACTTCCACCAACATAGGTAAATCCCATCAAGAGTGTTCCCGTAAACATATTTATGTTATGTGTCCATTAAGAGTACACTACTCATCATTCCCTTATCATTACGGGTAGCTAACACTTTAATCTTAGTATGGATTTATTTATAGTGCTAGTAGTCACATACTAATGATGTACTTTGTCTCAATGAACTTAAGACTTGACGTTATACCAAGCGTTGAGTCGAGTTTCCATCATGGGTGACTTTAATTAATGGCTTGAGTCTCATCCCTTTTGAGGTCTTGTTGAGTACACTTTAGCAAGATTTTTTCTCAACGGATCCTCCAAATTTCACTTGACCTTACATAATTAATAGTGATCACTCTATCAGAGATTAATTGTCAGACATAACTATGTCTTAATCCAGTGTGTCTAGACTTTCTATTATATACTTGGTTGTATGCCTTTTTTGGAGTAGCCTCACTATCAAAACAGATTGAAATAGGTGAAATTGGTTTAGGCCATACAGGTACATCATAAAGCAAATATTTTAACCATTCTGCTTCTTTAAATGCATTGACTAATGTAATAATTTTGACTTCCATGGTGGAATCAATAATATATGTTTGTTGCTTGGAACCCCAAGAATGAAGATCCATTTACTAGTAGAAGCATGATCTTTCAAACTTGTAATCCAACTAGTATCTGAATACCCTTCTAAAGCTCAAGGATATACATTATAGCACAACTCATAGTTAATAGTTTTCTTTAAGTACCTAAGTACTCTATTCAAAGCTTACCAATACAAACTGCTTGGATTACTTGTGTACCTACTCAATGTGACAGCCCTAATTTGACCCTAGTCGGAAAGTGGTTTCGGGACCACAAAACCGAGTCATAAAAATAATTAACCGTTATATTCTATGCTTATTATATGTGTACATGCATGTCTGAAAATTTCATGCTTTAATTTTGTCATTTATATGTGAAATTTATTAAATAGGACTCATGTGAGGCAATTGTGAAATGTGATAGATAAAATTGAAGTGGTCTATTAATGCATATTATAAAAAGGTTGAACTTGCATGTCAAATATCCCTTTTTGTTGTTATTGGCCGGCCATGATGATGCTTTATATAAAAATATATTATTTATCACTTAAAATGGCTTTATATTTTATATTTAATGAATAAAAAAAAAAGAAAAATGTGTGATGAAAACAAAGCTTTATGTTTGTTTTTCTTGGCCGATTAGAAAGAAAGAATTTGGGGAAAACTTTCGGTCATTTTGAAGCATAAAGAAGGTTAGTGAATTGTGTTAGATTTTTGAAATTTTAACTTGTTTTAGGTTGATCATATTGATTCTTACTTAGCCCATGCTAAAGCTTTGAATTTTGATGGATAAATTTGCACATTCGGTTATGGTTAACAAAGAAATAAGTTGATTATAGCGTTTAAGTTTTGAAGAAGAACTTGTTGATGAAAGAAGTTAATCTTGTTAAAAGTATGAATTGTCATTGTTTGGCATAGGTGATACTCATACAAAATTGCTACATTGGTCATGAAATGGAATTTTTAAATGGAGGCAAAGTTTGTTTAGTTAGGGCTGAATGGGGTTTATATGATGTCAAGGCATGCACTATATATATATGTATATTTATGCCTTATGTATACACCTTGCGTCATAGAGACAATTGAATATATATATAGTTAAATTCATGTATAAGGTAACATAATAAGTTATATAAATCTTTGTTGTGCATGCGAATTAGATAGGGAATAAATAAGTATGAAATTGAGTCATGGCCTATTTTATTAAATATAAACATGTATTGGAGTTATGTATGATTGTTATATGCGACTACTAAGAAGTATAGTTGAATAAGTAATTAAATAAATTCATTTTGTTTAAATTAAGCTCAAGAGCAGGGAGGAGCTAGATCAGATAAGGAAAAGGGGAAAGCAATCGTATAACCTATCCGCAACTGTTCAAAAAAATATCCGAAGTAAGTTTTGAGTAGTCTCCTTTATAATATAATTGATGATGCCTCTATATAAGTATATTAGGTGAATTACGACCTTTTGGTTTGTACGTGAATTAGGATGTGAAATAAATAATTCGTGTTTATGATTAATAGTCTAATGGTCACTTTGGGTTTAAGCTTGAATGGTGAAATGAATATGCAATATTAGGTATGACTCTTGAGCCGAATTGTATAAGATGATGTACATGTTGAGTTTATATCCGAATGTATTAAATGACTTCTAAAGTGATAAGTCAAATGAAATGTGTTCAAATATGACTAAGTATGCATGATACTTGGAAACATATCTAGACTTGAGGTCCGCAGGCTACATGCTGGAAACATATCCGGACTTGAGGTCCGCAGGCTATGTGCTGGAAATATATCCGGGCTTAAAGTCCCGCAGGCTTTGTGCTAGAAATTGGACTCGGGTTTTAAAAACCTAGCAGGCTTAATGCCGGTGATTTGAGTAAGATTGTGATTTTGAATGTTCGGAGGAAACCACCATTGAATATGTTCAATGCATTAAGTTGGTCAGGTATGTATTATATACTTTTATATGTTAGATTGATCGGAATTGAATCATGAATGCGAAATGAGAAGTATATGTGAAAATCTCATATGTGTATGTGTGTATTCGGTTATGGTGAAAGGTTACATGAGATTGATTTGGTGATATACATGTTAAATAATATGAATGCAAAGAATGTGTAATAAATCTACTTGGGACAGCAGCAGTAACGTGATTTCGGAAAATCACTATAAATTGTGGGAGTTGAGTTAAGGCTAAATAAATTATGTCATGAAATCTTAATGATCTAGTTTCTTATAAAAGAAACCGTGTAAGTAAAAGAATTGCCAATAATGAGATATTTGAAGTGGCATGGAACAGAGTCAAAATGACTTCGAGGTCCCCTGTTCTGTTTTCAGAAAATGATTATAAATGGTACAAAAATGGTTATAAGATAAAATTTATATTCTTAGACTCCTTAATGAGTCTAGTTTCAAATTAAATAAATGATAACATATTTTGAATTCTGTATAATGAGAAATTTGATTCGTAGTGAAGAGTGGTCAGAATAGTCAAACAGTGAAACAGGGGAAAATTTCAAGAAAAATCTGGTATTGATTGGTCAAACCAAAAAATTATGAAAATTTGATGGATGGAAGATATATGAGTCTATTTTCAGGGAAAATTAACGGCACTTGATTTGGAGTTTCTTAGCTCCAGTTATAAATAATTTAGTGATTGTTGCTTAGGAAGACAGCTTGTAATGAATTTGTTATTTTGTTGCAAACATGGTTAAAACTTGTTAATGAGATGCTTTTCGAGTTCTTATGATCTTATTTTTTATTTCAATATTTGGTTTTAATTTAGTTTAGATTCAAGTGAGGTGAATTTGCTACATATGCATTATGTTCATGGATACTTGGCTAAAATGGAAATTATCTAGGAATGATTTCTTGAAAATTTGAATAATCGATCTATAAGTAAATTAATTGTTTGCATTGCTTAAAACTTACTAAGCATAGTAATGCTTACTTCGTTACCTTAATTCTCTGTTTTGTAGATTTTGTTCGTCAGCTACGGTCTCGGGGATCTCAAAGTCGAAGTCGACCACACTATCTAAGCTTCTTGGTACTCTAGTAGTTAAATTTCGATAATGGCATGTATAGGCTTGACTTTTTGTTGTTAAATAACTATCTTTTTGATGATGTATATATGGGTAGCCATGCGAAAATGGCTTGATAAGTTACTATATGTGTTCCAAATGGTTAATGTGAATGCGTGGTTGAGATTTGCTTAATGTTTTCAATGTCTGATTGAATTGAACTTAAGAATAAATCGCTATACCTAATTATCTTGATATGACTCTTTTGTATATGATAATACTCTTTAACCCTTCGGCGACGGGTACGGGTTAAGGGTGTTACACTCAATTTCCCAATAGCATATGCAATATCTTGTCTTGTATGAGTCATTATGTACATAAGGCAACCAATTAGACTTACATATTTCAATTGATCAATTTTTCTACCAGCATTAGATACTAATTTTATTTGAAGACCCATGGGTATAGGTTGGTATAGAATTGAAAAGATCAAAATTTTTAAACACATTTTCAATGTAATGTGATTGTGATAAAGTTATAGTGCTTTCCTCTAGAGTTATTTTAATCCCAAGAATAACATCTTCTACACCCATATCCTTCATAGCAAAAGTTGTTTGACAATAATTTCTTTTTGTTTTATATTTGTTCCAAATCCATGCCAAATATGAGCATGTCATCTACATATAAGTAAATAATGACACCTTTTCCATTTTCAAATTTGTTATATATACACTTATCAAATTCATTTATTTTATAATTATTAGCTAAAAACCTTGTCAAACTTTTGGTGTCATTGCTTTGGTGCTTGTTTAAGTCCATATAGAGATGTAACAAGATTACATACCTTATGCTCTTATCATGAAACAACAAATCCTTCCAGTTGTTCCATGTACACTTCCTCTTCCAATTCACCATTTAAAAATGAAAATTTAACATCCATTTGGTGAACAACCAAATTATACATTGAGGTAAGTGATATTAAGAGTATAATCCTAACAATTCTTGCTACTAGATCATAGGTATCAAAGTAATCAATACCTTATTTTTGTGTAAATCATTTGGCTACCAACCTTGCTTTCAATTTATCAATAGTTCCATCGACCTTCATTTTCTTTTTAAAGATCCATTTACAACCTATTGGTTTAGAATCCGGTGAAAGATCAATTAAGATCCAAGTTTGATTTCCCATTATTGAATCAATCTCATTATTTATTGCTTCTTTCCAAAAAAACGGAGTCTTAAGATATCATTGCCTTTTCAAATGTAATAGGATCAGATTCTGTATTATAACAATAAGATATCTTATTGCCTATATTTTCACTTTTTCCTTCTAAAAGGAACATAATGAAATATGGTCCAAAATCTTTAACATTTTTAATCTTTTTACTTCTTAATTCTTGACAAGATTTATCATTATTATCAAATTGTTCCAATGGAATCTCATTCTTATTTGAAGAATGAATTAATTTTTGTGGTCGTAATTGTCTTAAAATAGAATTAAATCTATTTTCATCAAAAATAACATCTCTTGATTCAAAAATAGTATTAATTGAAATTGAATCATTTGGTTCAATTACTATGAATCTATATGCCTTACTATCATGTGCATATCCTATAAATATGCATTCAATTCCTCTTTCATTTAAGTGTTGAAACTTTTTACATTTAAGTGTTGAAACTTTGACAATAGCTCTACAGTCTCTAACCTTCAAATAATTAAGGTTTGATTTCTTTTCTTTTTTTCCTATTGTCCATAGAGGATTATTTTAGTTTCCTTATTAGGAACTCTATTCAATATATGACAAGTCATTAGAATAGCTTCTCCCCAAAAACCTTGTCTAGACCTGAATATTATAACATTGAATTTACCATTTTAATCAAGACGCTATTTTTCCTTTCAACTACACCATTTTGTTGTTGTGTATAAGGGCCTGAAACTTGATGGATAATTCCAGTGGATTCAAAATAACTTGAATTATAGTATTCTCCACCTCTATCCGATCTTAAGCACTTGATAAATAATTCACACTAAAGTTTAACTTCAGATTTATAAACTTTAAATTTATCAAGCGCTTCATCTTTTGAATGCTATAAATATACACTTTGACATTTTTAGAATCTAGGTTCTGATCTTGCTTTCGATATTCTTCTTCAATACGAAGATGATTTACCAAAACCTCAAAAGATATTTCATTTTTCTTATGTTTTAGACTTCTTTTAATGTCTTTCCAAGATAGAGGAAGTTTGTTTATAATGGAGGATACAACAATCATTTTTTATTTTCATATCATATTGCTTAAATTGATCCAATATTTTTCAATATCATGAAATTATTCCATAACAGAACGACCACCAATCATTTTATAATTATTGAAATGGCTAACAAGAAATTTCTTATTTGTAGAATTTTCAGCCATGTATCTTGTCTCCAATTTGTCTCATAATTCCTTTGCGGTGACCTTTTTTTGGTAGATATCGAACAAACCATCGGATAAACTATTCAATGTGTGACCTATGCACAAGTAATCAATATTGTCCTATTTTTGCATTTCTCGGGTGCAGCAACAGATACGTTTTCATTATTTTCCGATCTTGGAGTATCCAAAACATAGACAATCTTCAAAGTTGATAATAAGAAATGCATCTTTTTTCTGCCATTGTTAGAAATTACCACCATCAAACAGATCAAGTTTGATAAAGTTGGAAGCCAACTCTCTTAGTGTTCCACTTTCATGCATTGTAGTAGTCATCATGATAATAAAACTTAAAATTGTTAGTACAAATCTTCAGTGAGGAAAATCTCAAACACACGAATGAAACACGAACAACAACTCGAACAGAAAATGAAGAAATAGGATAAGGCTCTAAAGTGTGTATCGAGCTACTTTCTTTAAGGTTTTATTCGCCCCCACCTATATTCAGTGTGCAAATAAATTTCAAGCAAATGAATCTTGAGGATACAATGAAGCCTGATTACTATTTGTGTTTTGCACTGACGAAAATAATCCATTAAGCACCGAGCAATGTATAATAAGAAAATCAATTTCTATAAAGAATTTATCCAATAAATCTGTAAAGAACAATATAATAATATTAGAAGATAGACGAAAGATAGAAAGAATTTTTAGAACTTTTTGGTATGATTTCCAAATGAAATCTCATTTCTATTTATAAGAATTTTCATGTCTCTTCACAGAGACATCTTTCAATAGGTGTCTTTTATGAATAATAACATCTTTAAAAAGGCACATAATTGTTCATCTAATATTATAACTATTCAAGTAATATTGTTTGAATAGTTATAATTATTTGTCAAAAATAAAGTGATATAACTCTTAACCAATAACCAAAATATTTAACTTTTGATTATTTACACCCTTTCATTTATAATTATTAAAATACTATAAATATTTGAAAATGTTCCAACAGACGTAATAGGTATTATGTTGTTTAGTTGATTGAATGGGATACACTTCTATAGTATTCCATTTTTTGGTTGGTTAGAATCATGATATTGAATAGATTTGAAAAAGACTATTTTACCCTTGTTACAAATATTAATTTATTTAAAAATTAAATTTATTATTATTTTAATTTATCAAATAAAATATTATTTTATGCGTATATCCATAAACGCCCAATTTATTTTTACTCTCCTCTCCCTCACGTCTCTTTCCCTTTGAAACCCCCTCTCTCTCAAACCCAAAAGTTACTGTTCCTTTTTTCAATTTATGGTCGTCAACCACAACTCTTACCACCTCCGATGAAATACCCAGAAACTAACAATATTAATCCAAAGCTTTATTCCCACATCCTCTTTTCATTTTTTTTATTAGTTTGTTCTAAAAGCCCATCAAAACTAAAAACCCTTCCTTCCACTCTCTTCTCTACAACCCATTTTCCTTTTCTTCGAAAAAAATGTCGCCATTAACGTCTCTGCAACTTCTTCGGCTGCTTCACTATTGTGTCTCTTCGGCTTATCCCTTTCAACCCCATGCTTTGCTTTCTTTGAACCTCAATTTATGCCCACCCAGTTCCCCAAATTCGATTGCTTTATCTCTTTTGGCTGGACTTCTTAAGTACCCTTCTTTAGACCCTCTCGCTATAACCTCTAGATTCCAACTTCACTTTTCTCACATCAAACCAACCCCTCTGTTAATCTCCCAGACCCTTAATCTCTCCCCTAAAGTTGGCCGAACCGTTTTAGGGTTTAACGATTAGGTTTCAATTTATGTTTCTTCTTGATTTTTCTACCATGGCTATAACTCATCAATTGAAATTGTGGTTAATATGATGTTTTGGTTTTGGATATTTTTGGGAAAAAAATTTGATGGCTATTCTGTGAGAGGCCGGAATGGCTATTCTTTGATGATAGCCTTGAATGGCTATTCCGTGAGAGGCCGAAAATAGGCCATAATACTTCCTCATTGTTTCACTTATTCAGTCACAGCAAACGATGGAATAAAACTACTGCGCTGAATAAGACACGAATGGAAACCATTCATGCCAACCAAACGTGCTGTTGGAGTTTTTATGAAGCTAATATGGCTTGTTAACTAATTGCCCTAAGCCATATGAACAACCAATTTCACGTCTTCTTCTCACTGTTTAGTCGTCGTTCTTCACCAAAGTTAGAGGAAACCCAAACTCTTTCAATTCTAGTCCAATCTCCATCGAAACAACATCAAATCAAAGTAGAGAAATTTTTGTACGTTAAACTCATTCTAGTTAGATAAGTTTATTTCAAACAAGATTCATAAAATTTGACTTGATTGTAATTAATTCAATTGTAATTTATTTTTAAAGATTTGTTCGACATGGTGCTTTGAAGAAATGTTTTAATAGAAAAACATAATTAAAAGTCAAGAAGCAATGAGCGGTGGATTACGGATTTTTGAAGGGTTTTTCTTCAAACGTTTTTTTTTTTTAATTAGACTTAACCATTGGTTTTCAAGAAAAATTCATTAGTAAATAAAGAAAGGGACGCTTTAGAGGAATCGGTTAATGAAATCTTGAAGGTGTTTTCAGCTGGCAGCTAGCAACCGACGGTGGCAGATAGTGGTCGGAGACGACAGGTGTCGGCCGAATTTTGGATTGAAGAAGAAGTGTGAGTGTTTTTTTTTTAAATTTAATCTTTAAATATAATAATTAAAGTAATTTTTTAAAGACAAACAGGGATTCTGATAGGTTGAAATCATTGGTGAAAACCGAGCAACGAAAAGAAGCTTTAATATCAAACCATCGCGAAAATTTCTTTTAAGTACTAACTAGAAGAAAAAATAATTTGAGAGATAATAGGTATGAAGACTTAAATAAAAAAACTAGTCGGGCTTGGGCGAAGACGAGCTATATCTTTAAGTAAAGGCTATTTCTTCTTTGAAGGAAGAATAGCTGAAAGTCGAACCTCAAGAGGAAGATATGGATAGACCAAACATTGGCTTTGAGAGAATGGTCCAAGGCAAAGCAATAGCTACTATACAGAATATATTCACACAGATGGGCCAAAGAACAAAAGGTTTGGTTCACAAACACAACTGCTAGATGCCTAATTTGAGATGATGCTCGTAAGTACAACCTTCAAACAGAATGCAAAGGAAGGATTATACAAACTAATTAATACCATAATCACACCGATTACTTGTCAGCCCTCGACAGCTTCATTCTGAAACTCAACCAAGCATAGCTCTCAAGCAGCGAAAACCGTCTCTGTATTAGTTACAGCTGCCACCTTTGGGGGTGGCGGCATTTGGGGCTTCAAGTGGGGAGGGGGACTGTGCTTCAGCTTCACAAGTATCTGTCGCATCCTTGAGAGATCAGTTGGCTTTCCAGGTTTAGGTCCCTGTATCACAATGATGGAAGGTTTCTTTTCTTTATCCTTCTTTCCCCGCTTCTCTATAGTTGGCACCTCATGCGGGATAAGCTCTGCAATTGCCTTCCAGTAATTTTTCTCAGCTCCAGCGTGGAACTTCTCTCGGTTTTCCAAGCATTGCTACCAAATGTGATCCAAAATATGAAACATAAATTTGAGTCATCTCATTGGATACTTACATCAGAAAGAGCAACATACTATGACGAGTCAACCACCAAGAGGATTCAATTACACAAAAAGCTTCAAATCAGTTCCAACAGGTCAACTTTTGGACAACACTGACATACATATACACACTCCCATTAACTTCAGAACCAGCTCAGTTACCAGTTACATTCAACGCAGACCAACACCATATATTTTAGTTATTACCTTTATTTTCTTAAGAATTGAAGTTCATGAACCAAAAACAAACAAAATAATTAAATAATCCCCATTAGTCTTTCTCCACATAATTGAACATACCTATGAAAACACTAAGCCTTGAGAGAGGAGAAATAAAATCCCAAAAATAAAAAATTGGAGTAGAAAAATTTTAAAAATATAGTATGCTTGATAAAAAGATAAAAAATAACCAAAAAATTAATAATTTTATTTCCATTCAATTCATTACTCCATAAAATTTAAAAAGTGAGGAAAAAAGACTTAATTCATAATTTGAACTAATTTAAAATTCCCTGATTTACTCTCTTAACATTCAAATTAATTTTTTTATACGTTAGCATGACAAATAATTATGTTTCTTTGTTTTCCTTTTTCTCACTTGCACACTTAATGAGGAATGGGCTCACTCTAGTGGACTTCTCCTACATTTCCACTTCATCTTTGCTTTTTATTTTTTCACTCAACTAAGAAAACGCTAAACCTCGAAAAAGAAGCAAGGACTGATTACACTTACATGACACTATTAGTAAATCCAAGTTCCTAACCCTTCAATCACAAAATTTTGCAGTTTGACATACCATAATTACAACACCAAAATTTCATAATGTGAAATTGATGGGCAGAACATACAGTACATTCAATGGAGTTAAGAATTTTGATTGATGTATCACCTTCTCCTTGTCTTTGTTGGAGGCTTTTTTATTTTCAACAGCTATACTTATCTTCCTGTAGAATTCAACTTTGTACTCCTCTGCTTCCTTTATTATTTGCTCCAACGTCTCTTTCTCTTTCTTTTCCTTCTCCTCCAGTCGAATCACGTTCTGCCTGCCAATCCATAAATCCAATCTCATCAACAACTCAACGTTAAAGCTAACTTTATCATCTTCATAAAAATAATCAATTATATAATTAATAAAAAAAGAGCCTTCCATATTTATTAATCATACACAATTTAGCTGGATAGTTTTAAAAGTTTGAACAATCAAATGAATGGAAATGAAGTTCAACTAGTGGTAAACTTACCTGCGCCACTCTCTCAAACCAGAGCCTTCTTCTGGCCCCATCTCAGCAGGCGGTGGCAAGATTGGCCCATCCGATCCTCCGAACTCTCCGTTCAATCCTTTTCCGTTCTGCTCCGATGAGAAAGCAGAGTTTCCACCACCGCTACTGTAGATCGGAGGTGTTTCAGGTATCGATTGAGATGAGAAGACATCATCTCCGGTACCATCGGAGAACATCGGAAGGGAATCAGCTACTGAGTCCTTAACCGAGTGGGCGTCGAAGGACTGGAGCTGGTGGGAAGCGAGGCGAGGGTCGTAGCCTAAGTAGCCATCGTCATCAAAAGACGACATCGATTTTGAAGGGTTTCCTTGTCCCGACCCTACCCTACGTGATTGCTGCCGTTTCAGTAAATCACTCTGTATGTGCTTCTAGTTCCTCTGTGCGGTCTCCTAAGAAAGGCATTCTCGAACCAAAAAAGTAACTGGCAGAGAATTGACAGATGGCAGCCAATAAATGGATGCAATCTAAAATTTTTAATAAGAGACCCGATGCGGCGTATTTAATTACTCTGTTACAGAAAGTTTGAAATAAATTTGTGATTTTAAGTTATTTTTATATTTTTCGTATTTCTAATTGAATTTAAATTTTAGAATTTTATCTTCATTTAAAATTTTGAATTTAGATTTTAATTATTAGGTAGATGGTAGGAATGAAATGTATATATTATGGATAAATTATTGAGAATAAAAAAAATTAAAAATATAGATTTATTAAATTTATAAATATTGTGGGCAATGTTTGAGAATTGAAATTTGAATTTGGATTTCAAAATTTTGATTTTTAAATTTTGAATTTTATGATTTTTTTTAAATTTTTTGTTTGAGAATTAAAATATTTGAATTTCAATATTTTGAATTAATCTAAAATTAGTGTTTGGATAATTCTAATTTAGATTTGGATTTTAATTAATTCTAAATTTTAAAAATATTTTTTTAGAAAATAATTATTTAGGAGGATTTTTCAACATTGTTATTTGAACTGAATTGGACCGGTTCGTCAGATTGGGAACTAGTCAAGGTACTAGTATAAACATTAGATTGATTAACTCGAGAAATAATACAGATCGGTTGATTAGGTGGTTGAACCAAAATATTTTTATTTTTAATATTTTTATTTTTATGATTTTTTAATGATTTATTTATTAGCATTGAACGGATCAATCAAACCGATCGAACCAGTTGGACTAGAAAATCAATAGTCTAATCAGTTTGATGACAAGTTTTGTTCTGAATACTTTAATTTTGAATAAAAAAATTCTTTTCCACTTTGTATGAACAATATAGGAGAAGATTGATTGTTTCTATATATTCTTTCAAATAAGTTTTTTTTTTGAATCATTCATTGGCCAACAAAATGTAACTTCCTATTTTAATATTTTTTTATAGTTTTTTAGGTTAAAATATTAAATAGAACTCTCAAGTCATTTATACTTTGTTTACACTTGAATAAAATCATATTGTAATACCCCTTACCCGACCTGGTCATGGGACCCAAGTTTTATAAAGTTACAACAATCACCGAAATACACACACAAATATGTAACACCCCCACCCGGTTCGATCGTCAAATCCGGGCGAAAAGATGCTATGACAAATTTTAGAATAGTTATTTGTAATTCCTAATAAAAAAATTCAATTAAACATCAATTGATTACATACATTCACATTAAATTATTCTTTGCAAACCGAATCGAGTTTAAATTGAGCTTGCGAAAGCTCTAGAATTGTAACTCCCCTCACTCGTCTTCATCACTTGATTAAGGTTACAGAATGCTATAGTAAATAACATAACAGAATCATGATATTTCATTTCAAAATTTATTTAAACAATCATTAATAATCAAACATTCATTCAAAACATGTTATTCATATCAATCGGGATTAAATCGAGCTTAAGAAAGGTTTAAAAAAATTCAAAACTAAGCAAGGACTAATTTGAAACATTTCAGAAAAAAGTGATAAAAATGCAAAACAGGGGTTACACAGCCGTGTGGCCAGGTTGAGGTTGTGTATTCAGGGTCAAATGATCATGTCAGCAAGTTGTGTAACTAACTGTGGCTGTGTGGACCTAATTGTAAAACATTGCAAACAATCACACGGTCGTGTGGCTGGGTTGTGTGAGAGATAGAGACTGTGCTAATAATCTTGTATCTAATTTACCAGTGGCACACGGCCGTGTCAACCAACCGTGTGTGACACACAATCGTGTGGCAGACTGTGTAACATCAAAATGGCCATTTTATGATGCAATCGAAACCTTTTTCACATTACCAAAACACAAGTTTAGGTACATTTTATCCTACCTAAATCACTTCATAAACTCAATTCAAAACATGATATAATTCAACCTAGTAGTTGTAACACCCTTAACTCGTCCCCATCGTCGAATTAGAGTTACAAAGTATTACGACACATATCAAATCAAATAACATCATTAAACAGTTCTGTAACACCTTTAACCCATATCCGTCACCAAATTAGGGTTATGAGGTATTACCAATTAAACTATTATTCATACAAATGTTGTTTATAAATTTTAAATCAAAATTCAGATCACATATAAGCTCATAACTCAACTCATTATCAAATTTTAAAATAAATTGAGATACACAATACATCACTAATAATGTATAATATAAAATGTACATACAAATTTAAATATTTATTTCATACACGAAACATGGAACACATCTATGGCATCAATATTAATCATTTAACTTAAGGAATACATATGTCACGTGTAATCACAGGGTTGCACTAAATTTAATATACATATTTCATTATTATTTCTTTGTTTTATCTATTTGTATGGCATTACAACTTTAAGTATTAAAGTATTCATAAGTAATACATTAAGGTAGTTTGTTTCACTCTTTATATACTTGTAAACATTTAAGTCTTATAACCGACCATGATCACACAAACCTATAAGGCAAATTTAAACGTCCAATTAATGTCAGTAAAGATTATTCATACCTACTATAATCATTACAATATAAATATTTGGTCTAGCAAATTTAATCAATTTATGCACACACCATTAAAAATACACTTATATATATATATACCTAAAGTTACGTATTAAATGGCAAAGTAGTAGTCAATATTTGGATAACTTAATTATTGATCATTTAATGTCATCCATGGTTTAACATTAAAAGCAGATTCTTAGTAACTATGTCTAATCATATAATTACATTATATAATTTAATAAGTAATCACATCTAAATGTTTAATACATTGCACTGTGGCCAAATATACTAATAATAAACATGTACATATTGCGCAGCCAACTAAGCTAATATATATCTATCCAACACTTTTTATTCGTTCCACATTTTACATTTCTATCACCAATTATTATAGAATACACTAAATACATATTATTCTTTTATTCTCATAACCGAATTTATTCACCTAATACCACATACCCATCCAAGTTCCCACTGGCAATTTTATCATCAATCAAGCTCATTAAATCTTTTAACCAAGAACATGTAAGACCAAATTTAGACATAATAAGCAAACCGTTTTCAAGCATATAATACCTATAGTAACATTTTAAATATTCTAACATGTAACTATAAAATCAAGATAGACATAGCCCATACTTAACATAACTCAATTCAACTTAAAGGTTTAGCCATTTTCGCATGGCTTTTATACAAAACCAAGATTCATCAAGTCAAGCACACTTTAGTCTATACATGCCATAATTTGCATTTAATTTATAAAGGTACCCAAAATAGTAGATAGTGTGATAAGCCTCGCTAACGATCCTCGAGCTGATAACTTGATTTCTAAAATCTAAAAAAAATAGAAACAAATATACACACGGTAAGCTATTATAGCTTAGCAAGTCATAAGCAAATAATTGACCTAACAAATTATTCCACTCAATTAGGCTAATACATTGTAAATAAAAACTATATACCATTTAATATCGACTTAAAACCTGTATATAAATCCCCATGTATACATTCGCACATGGACATTAACTAGGCCGAATGGTCAAAAGGCCAAATTGTCTTATTATCTTACAACTTTCCACACAACTAATTATATTATAATCAAACATGCATATACTTTTTACATAAGCTAGTAAATTACAATATAATATCGCATAAATATTTATATATATATGTATATCACCAACAGGGCCATTTATATATATAATCACACACTTGCATATAATTATGAATCATTTCTTGATGGTCAACTTTTAAAATCACAAAGCCGAATTCACATACCAACAGCACTTAAATTTATTAATATCAACTTCACATGAACAAACAAATATTAAGTATAAACTTATATTATCATTAATAGCCAACAAACTAATTCATACCTGGCCGTTTAACTCGTAATACACACTCGTATCCAATTTACCTTTGCCCGATAAACCATTTAGAATTGGATAGGACACTCGGATAATCACACAAGTCGTACAATGCCAACGTCCCGACGTGGTCTTACATGTAGTCACATATCGATGCCACTGTCCCGGACAGGGTCTTACTCGTAAACACATATCGGAATCACATAACGATGCCATGGTCTTACTCGCACACATATATCGGAATCCTATGTCATGACATATGTATCCTAACTATTCCTAAGGTTCATACGGGACTTTCGGACATTGTAACTCGGTCGAATCGAACTCGGAAGTGTAGTAGTCAAATTAATCATTTTCGGCCATAACATATTAAAAATTCTACATTTCATAACAGCATATAAAAATAACATTTAATTACTAAATAAACACGTCTATTTGCTTATAAACTTACCTCGGACGGTACAAAATGAAATCGGGCAGCTAGTCGACAACTTTCATTTTTCCCCGATCCAAATCTGATTTCTATAGTTCTTGATCTAAAAATATTCAAATTAAGCTCATTCAAACATATTTTTATTCAATTTAGTCTAAAAGCACATAAATAGGAAAATTACCATTTTACCCCTGACGTTTACAATTTTTACAATTTAATCCCTATTGCACAAAATACAAAATACACCAAATTTCTCTATACTTATGTTGGGCCGAATTTTACCCACTCTCAAACAAGTCCATATATTCGATTTATTTCGAATTTTAGTCCCTCAAATTATTACTTTTGCAATTTTACTCCTAATTACTCAAAATCATCAAAAACTCCAATACAAAATATGTTAATCTAAAACATATCTTTCATTTTTCATCATCAAACAACAAAAATCACAAGCTATCAACAAAGGCACAACTCAAAATATTCATCAAATCAAAAATTTAAGCATGGGCTTTGTAGTTTTTGAAACAACGATCTCAAAAACGTAAAAATTATCAAAAACCAACAAGAAAACGAACCTTGATTGAGCTTCCAAATAGGCCGAACCCTAGCTTATTCTTTCTTCTTTTCTTTTAACTTATATTCGGCAATGAAAAATAACTAAGACAAATATGTAAACTTTATTTTATGTTTATATTATATATGTTATAATAATTGAATTACTTTTATAACTTTTTTTTTAATATAAAAATCACATGATATAAGTCTTAACCGTCCCACTAATATAATTATGGGTTATTTACAACATAAATCCTTCACTTTTAAAAGCCACTAACAATTCGGCCCCTTTATATATTAAACTACCAAAATTTTCAATTTACGCGATTAAGCCCTTTTATTTAATCGGATACGCAAACGATAAAATTAAATCACAAAAATTTCACGATATAAATTCACATAAAATAAACATAGAAAATAATTTTTAAATATTTTTCTGACTCGAATTCGTGGTCCCGAAACCACCGTTCCGATTAGGGTCTAAATCGGGCTGTTACAAGTTCAAACATTAATTTAAATATCAATATTCAATCCACATATTAAGCATAACTTAGATACACTTATAGGCCTTAAATCAAACTTATGAGACTTCAAAAATAGTTTGAAAACAATTAGGGACTAATTTGAAACAAAACAGAAAAATATGGAAAAATGTGAAAATTTTGGAAACAAGGGTCATACAATCGTGTGGCCAAACCGTGTACAATTCGAAATTTGAGTTACACAGCCGTGTTGCAGCTCGTGTGCCCGCTTGTGTATAAATTGAAATAAGGTCACACGGCCGTGTCTTCAGACCGTGTAACAACCTGTGATCATGTGTGATAAACTTGCATCAAAATTAAATAGTCAACACGACCATGTGGTGTGATCGTGTGTGGCACACATCCATGTGATAGCCTGTGTCCCAGGCTGTGTGTACCTAAAATAGCTTTCAAAATAAAGCAAATTAAACCAGTTTCTTAGGTGCCAAGCCAAACAAAAAACAAGCATTCTTATACCTTTAAAACACATTAAAACAAACTAAAAACATACCAAAACATACAACCTAAGTGCCTAACTAATATGCCCTCAAGGGCACCACATTTTATATACCAACCAATTGACATTCAAATCTCACAAATACATACTTTAAACACATGCTAAACTTAACAATTCATACCTTCCATTCATGTTCAATTCTAGCACAACCTATCCACTTATAAGTGGCTTAGCCCAAAATGACCAAATTATCTACATATAGACCTTTACAATCCATATGCCAAAAACATATACAAGTGAGTCAAAATCAAGTTTACATAACATCATCCAAGTATAAAATGCACCACAAGTAATAAATATCCAAAACATATACAAGACACCCATTATATGTCATATAACCTAAAGGTAAACATGTCAAAATTTACGGATAGATATCTGGATAGTGTGATCTTCAAGTTGATCCGATCGCCCGATTCCACAAAACGTTATCTACAAAAAAGCAGGAAAAATGACACGAGTAAGCTTCAATAGAGCTTAGTAAGTTCAAACGGTCGAAACAATTAGACTTACCTTATAAACATATCAATTATACAATAATAGTAATAAATAATAATCCTGTCAACCACAACCATTCCACAAACGAGTCTTTATGTTTATACACATATTGTATAATCTGATCAACTAAACTAGATCATTCAATACCAATTCATTTATACATTCAGAAGATCATGTAGACATTTATAAGATTAAATAACGAATCATATAACCATTTAAAACCTGTTCGATGAACCATATAAATAGATTCAAATACACAGTTAACCATTTAGTACACACCAAAACGTTCAAAAGAGCCAAACCAATCGAGAACACACTTAGGCACCAAGTGCCTAGCTCGTAGGCTAACATCCCTCCAAAACACACCTAGGCACCAAGTGCCAAGCTCGAAGGCTTTACATCTACCCCCGGTAACATGCTAGAAGCACTGTAAATATAACACGGTAGTCTACAACAAATGTTGGACTCAGATATATTCAGTGGAAAATAACAAGTTAGGAATCATCATCTCATCACAAGTCAATCCCATAAAGCGCGCAATATAACCTATTGGCATGCCAGTTGTATCCTATCGTATGTTCATCCTAGCTCGATACAAGTAATCGCATAATATTTTACAAATCAATTACATTTCCCACATTGAATTAACTTTATGATTATAACATTATATAAATATATATAAAAATATTCAACAAATCATAATTCACAACTCAATATAATATTACAAATTATTCTAATTTAAATCGTACGAATTTACCAGGGCTAGATTGCAGAGATAGTAAAGGTTTAGAGACTAGTTAACAACTTTACTTTTTCCCCGATTATCTACTTGTTCTTGATCTGTAAGATTGTTTATTTCAACTTATTAACCTCAATTTCATATAATATTCAATTTAATGCATATGATTTCCTATTTACAATTTTTCACATTTGTCCCAAACTTTTACACTTTATTCAATTTAGTCCTTAATATTAAAACGAGTCTATTTTCACAATTAATTCATAAACCCAATTTTTATCGAACCTTTAACCACATAAAAATATCCCTTAAATTCTAAATTTTTTAAATAAAACCCTTCCAAATTTCACATGATTTTAATTAAATCCTTTAACTTAAAAACTATACAAATTACTTTACAAACTAGCTCAAATTCACTATCAAGCTTCCAACTAATACATTAGCAATTAAAAAGCGTCAAAAACAACAATGGTAAAATTTTCAAACTTTGACAACTTGAAAAATTAGCCCCCAAGCTAGATAATTTAAGCTACAACGATTTCAAAAATATAATATTTACGAGAAATCGATAAAAATAACATTTACATGCAATGGCCAGACAAACCGAATGTTTCAACTTTCATTTGCATGGTTTCGGTCATAGGAGATAAAAGTAGAAAATGATTTTTTTTTTATGTTTTAAGTTTTGTTTATTTTATTTGAACTTTATTTTAATTGAAATTTCATTATAAAATTCACCTAATCTTTTCCACTATTACCAATTATGGTCTAATTACCATAAAGATCCTCTCACTTTAACTATTTAAACATTTTAGCTAATAATAATCAATATCAATTAACTTTTACGATTTAATCATTTTTCTTTAATTACCTATAAAATGACTAAAATTTTCGGATCAAACTTTAATATACCTATATAATTACTCCGTAAATATTGAATAAAAGATTTACGGGCTCAGTTTATAGAAACGAGGTCCCAATACCTCGTTTTCTAAAACCACTTCACTTTAGGGAGAAACCACTTGTACTTAACTATATATTCAAATAGCAAAGATTATTAGATAAAAATTCTATATAATACTGTATTTGACTTGTAAATATTAAATAATAATAATATTTATGGACTCATTTGTCGGATTTATGATCCCGAAATCACTATTTCTGCACTGAAAAACGGGTTGTTACAATTCTTCCCCTTAGAAAATTTCGTTGTCAAAATTTTTACCTGATAATATATTCGTGTATTATGACTTCATCAATACCCCAGTTTCTCCACGTAGTTTCTTCAATACGGTATCGATGCCATAGAACTTTTATTGACAGTACTTATTTATTCTGATGTTCTTTTTCCTTTTGAACTAAATCGTTATCGACTCCTCTAAATATGACAAATAATGTTCTGATGACAATCTTGAATAACACGAATTTTATCTTTAGTTTCTCTACTCAAGTCTGTCCCAACTATCTTGTTTTCACTCAGTTCAACCAATATAGCAGGTTCTACATTTCCATTTGTATAAAGCTTCAAGCGGTGCCATTTTTATTTTGGACTAATAACTATTATTATAATCAAATTCTGCCAATGAAAAATATTTTTCCCAGCTACCTTGAATCTCGAGAATACAACACCGTAACATGTCTTCTAGTACCTGCATTACCCGTTCTAATTATCGATCTACTAGTGGATGAAATGTTGTACCGAAATTAAGTTTAGTATCCAAGGCCTCGTGGAATTTACCCCAAAATCTTGAGGTGAAACTCAGGTCTCGATAAAAAATAACAGACAATGATACTCTATTTAATTTGAAAATCTCTTATAAACATATAACTTAGCTAAGTTTTCAAGCAAATACTCTGTTTTGATGGGAATAGAATGAGCCGATTTGTTAGTCTGTCAACAACAACCCAGGTCTAGTCTTTCTTTCTCTGTGCCGAGGTGACCAGATAAAAAATTCATTGTGACTCATTCTCATTTTCATTCAGGAATCATAACAGGCTGTAATAACCTAGACGGAACTTGATGCTGGACTTTCATCTATTGACAACTAGACATTTAGCCACAAATTCTAAAATTTCACATTTCATACGCGACCACCAGTACATCTGTTTCAAGCCACAAAACATTTTTATACTACCCAAATGAATGGAGTAAGTACTATTATGAGCCTAGGATAATATGTCCCATTTCAATTCCAGATCATTCAGAACATACGACCCATTGCAAAAATACAACCTACCATCGACACCAACACTGAACTCTATGAACTGACCATTCTGAATTTGTACTAATTACGTTAACTTTTCCCAGAATATAATCAATTATCAGATCATAATCTTTCAATAACTCAAGCCATCATTGCTGTCTTAGGTTCAATTCTTTTTGAATCATTAAAATTTCAAGCTTTTGTGATAAGTAAACATGTGACATTTCTCACCATACAAATAATGTCGCCAAATCTTCAGAGTGAAAACAATTGTGGCCAGTTCTAGATCATGAGTCGAGTAATTCCTCTTGTGTGGCTTTAACTATTGAGAAGCATATGCTATAACTTTTTCGGCTGGTATCAACACACAACCTAATCCACTGAGTGACACATCACTATAAACAACATATTTTTTTTCAGATTCACGCTGAATCAATACTGGAGCTTCCATCAATAGAGATTTTAGCTAATCAAAACTTTGCTGGCACTTATCTAACCAAATAAACTCAACATTTTTCTCTAAAATGTTACTTGTATTAATTCATATGTCATCCGCAAAAATCATGTGACCAAGAAATTTAACCAGTTTGAGAAAAAATTCACATTTACTAAATTTTACGTACAATTGCTTATCACGCAAAATCTGTAAAACAATTCCTAAATGCTGATATGCTTGGATTTTATTATAGAATAGATCAGTATATCATCAATAAATACAACGACAAATCTATCCAAATGAGGCTGAAAAACCTGATTCATCATATCCATAAAAGCAACAAGGGCATTGGTTAATCTAAATGACATCACCAGAAATTCATAATGACCATAATGAGTTTGGAAATCAGTTTTTGGCACGTCAACATCTTTAATTCACAACTAATAATAACCAGATCTGAGATCTATTTTTGAGAACACTATCACAACTTTCAACTGATCAAACAAATTGTCGATACGATGCAAAGGATATTATTTATTGTAATTTTATTCAACTGTTTGTAATCAATACACAATCTCACTGACCCATCTTTATTTTTCATGAACAACATAGGTGTAACTCAGGGAGATACACTCGACTGTATAAAATCTCTTTCTGACAACTCTAGCAATTGTGCTTTAAATTCTTTCAACTCACCTAGTGCCATTTGATACGATACAATCGATACCGGAGTAGTCCCAAGCATAAAATCAACCATAAATTCAACTTCACGTTCCAAAGGTAATCCTAGTAACTCTTTAGGGAACACATCAGTAAACTTATTTACAATTAGTAATTGATTAAGCTTCGATTCCAATTCCTAAGTATCAAACATATAAGCTAGAAATGCCTCACAACCTTTACGAATCAATTTCTATTCTGAAATAGTTGAAATAACTCTACTAATACTGTTTGATCTATTAGACTCAACTATAATCATTTCACCCATCTGACATCTCAGATCAATTCATTCTAGTCCATAGTTCACCGCAGCATCATGTATTGTCAACCAACCCATTCTCAAAATGATATTAAATTCGTGAAATGGTAACAACATTAAATCAGTAGGAAAGTCACAACCCTGAATTCTCAATGGACACTTATGACATATTAAGTTAACTATCACACTCTGACTTAGTAGATTTGTAACTTGGACATCAAACTTAGTTGACTCAATAAGTAAGTTCTTATACGTTACTAATGCAATGCAAATATATGAATGAGCTGACCCAAGGTCAATCAGTGCATACATCGTAATATCAAAGAGATAGAATGTACTAGAAATAACATCAGACGCGGTAGCTTTAGATCTAATAATTGTTTCTTTGGTCCCACTACAATTATCTCCAATATTACTGCTCTGACCAGGGTGTCTACCTTTCTGAGGCATACACAACTAGTTAACACTCCGTTGATCAATGTTTCCCATTTTTCTCAGGTAATTTCTCATAAAGTGATCCATCAATTCATATCTGAAACATGCACCTAACATGGTCTTGCATTCACTAGCATGAAATTTTCCACAATGCACATATATAGGTCTAGGGGCATTACAAACACTGCCAACACTATCCACAAGCACAATTACTCGGATATATTTACTAAACTGTACAATTCCATACACATACTCTATTAGGAAATGTGCTCATATTGTAGTAAACATGTAACTATTATTTACTTATTTGAATGATGAATGAATAAATAAATAAAGTTAATTTCACATTTCACTATTATGTCTTTTGTATTTTTGTATTTTATATTTTACATGCATAGCAAAATTGTGTCAAACAAATATTAGCTCATTGATTGTCTAAGTTCAAACTAAAGATAAGTGGCATTGTAAGAACGTGTACATTGCGAGAAAGATACCTTACTATCTAAATGAGTCCGTAATCCCATAAACGAATCAAAGTGAGCATTTGATTCAAATACTGAGAAGAATTATTATGTAGTTTACAATTCCAACTGGGGAGATAAATAGTCTTGGCTATCGGAGCAGTTGGCTCCACGGGTGAAGACATAGAATTTATTTATCTGTAACATCCTATTTTTTGAAAATGACGAAATAGTGGTTTCGGGGCCACAAATCCAATGTGTGAGTCCATAAATATTATTATTTAATATTTAGGAATATTTTATGGTGTATTGATGAAATTTGATTTAATAATTTTTGGTTAAATGAAAGAACAATTAGGTTCAAGTGGTATGACCCTAAAGTCAAGTGGTTTTAGAAAATGAGGTATCAGGACCTCGTTTCTATAAATTGCGCTGTAAATATTTTTATAAATATTTATAGAATGTTATTAAGGTTGTATTAAAGTTTCGTTAAGAAATTGTAATAATTAGATAGTTAATTAAAGAAAAAGAACTAAATTGTAAAAGGTGTAGAATGTAGTAAATATAGCATTTTAGTGATTTAATAGCTTGATTATTATATTAGAAAGGACCAATGTAGTAAATAGTCCTTAGTGTTGACATAGGATGGCACTATGTATTCAAATTATAAAATATTATATGTTTTAATGGCAAAATGGTAAATTTTAAGAAATTAAAACAAAATTAAAAGAAGAAAAAGACATTTCTTCTTTATCTTTTCAATTCACCATGCCGAAACACCATGGCAAGAAGAACCAAGGTTCAGCCATGCTTCAATTTATGCATGGTAAGCCATTTTTCACCCGTTTCTTTCAATTTTTATGTTTTCGAGATCGTTGCAATTAAGTCCATCTAGCCTGTACCTTCGTTTTTGAAATTGTTAAAGATTGTGAATGTTTCCATTGATTAGTCCTTGTTATTTTAGATGTTAAATGATGAATTTATGGTATTAGTTGTTATTTATAAGTATTCTTTTAAATGATTTTTTATTAATTTAACGATTAGGGATTAAATTATTGAAATAGTAAAAATACAATGATTTGGTGTGAAATTCTTGCAAAAAGTGGGTTGTAATGGAAGTTATGAACATTCGATTGGCTTGGGTTTTCAATAAAAATGGTTTATTTGCATGATTAAGACATAGGGACTAAATTGAATAAAAGTGAAAAGTTGAGGATAATTTTGTATAATGTAAAAAATAACTAAATTGCATAAAATGAATTGTTTTATTATTTAAATTAATAAATTAAATGAAATTATTAATATAGATCAAGAAGAATTAGAAAATCGAGGAAAAGATAAAATTACCAAATTGCCCCTAAACTTAGGCCTTTCTATAATTTAGTCAGGTAAGTTCGTAAATTGATTAAATCAATTAGTTGTGGTTTTGATTGTACAATATCTAATTATTTATATATGAATTGAGTTTATTGGTTTGAAGGAAATGATTAAGATCATAGTTGAAAGACACTATGGCACCATACTAGAAACGAGGAAGACCATGACTGAAAGATGTTATGTCATCACAATTCCATCGAGTAAGACCATGACTGAAAAATGTTATGGCATCAGAATTTTATCGAGTAAGACCATGATTGAAAGACGTTATGGCATCATGATTCTATCGAGTAAGACCATGACTGAAAGACCTTATAGCATCACAATCCTATCGAGTAAGACCATAACTGAAAGACGCTATGACATCATGAATCAAAGAAATAAGACCATAGTTGAAAGGCATTATGGAAAGACGATAGAAAAATGAATAAGACCATGGTTGAAAGACACTATGGCATCAAGATGAGAATAAATAAGGCCATGGTTGAAAGACACCATGGCACACTCTGATCATTTGCTATTCAGGTAAACACGTTTCAAGTGAGGTATGTATAGTAAGTATGAATACGAGTTGAATGTTTGACTAGTATAGTCTGATAATGAATGTTAATGCCTTGGCGTAATTGTATATTCTTGTTATGCCTATAAATACATTAAATTGTGATGTTGTAGTGTGTTTAGAGAATTAAATGGTTACATGAGTAATTGCTTAATATTTGATGTTATTTCATTTGATTTAACGGGTATGATAAGGAAGGGATCGGTATGTATTCAAATGACTTATGTCATGAATTTATGAAAAGGAATGAAAAGGTAATGTTCAGTGAAAGTATGTTTATGTTCATGAAATTGATGATTTCAAATGATGTTGCTTATGTATATGACTTACCTTATGTTATTTCAAGTGATTTATGAGTTGATGCACTAACATGTGTTGTGGATAACGCTTAGGCTTTTGCCAAGCTTATGATTGGATTTTATCATGCTTAATCTTAATGATATACATTGAAATAGTAAGTGTCCAAATGGAAATATGCTTATGTTCATGAAAAGGTGGTATGAATCAAAAGATGTAATTTCTTATGAAATGGTTTATAATGTGGTTGATTCCAAAAGAGTTATGTATAAATGCTCTAACTTGTGTATTGATAATGATGTTTAGGCTTGTATCAATCTTGTGATTATGGTTGATTTTTATGCTTATGTCTTGTGTTATACAAGTGAAATGGGTGAGAAAAGGTAATGAAATGGTAAGTTCATAATTGAGATGTATTATGATGAAATCAAATGATTGATGAGTTAAAGGATTTACTTATATATGAGAAATTTACTTATGCTATGGGTGAATTTACCTATGTCATGAGTAAACACACTAATTCGTGAATTGATAATGAAATTAAACTTATGCTAAGTAAATGGAATAGAAAGTAAGTAAATGGAGTGGTAAATAAGTAATGGATAGGTCATTGTCTTAAGAAAAGGTTGATGATTATGTAGTAAAACTTATAATATCTTACTATGTTATGAATGGAAAGTATATGTGATGTTGTTGGACCTACTCAATTGTGAGTTAATGGTTATATAGTTTGATAAATTTTGTGTTGGTATAGCTTTATATTTGTCATATAAAGTTCATATTTGAAATGAAATATTATGTTTAAATTTTATACGAGATTACTAAGCATTCATTGCTTATGTAGTTATCTTTCCCTTACTTTACATATTATCAGAAGCTTGATTGGTTTGTAAGCTCGTCAGAGATCTATCACACTATCTAGTGATTATATAAGTAATATTGATATGTTGGTTAAGGTTATCATGGCATGTATAGGTAGACTTATGGTTGATGTTTAGTTGAATGTTAATTGATGATTTTGGTATGTATATGTCATTTTGGTTGATGTAACATTGGTACTTTTGGTTCCTTGTTAATGTGTGTTATTTTGACAATGTGTTAATGCATGTTTGAATGACCAAAATTGTATGTGATGAATTAACTTCAACATGGTTATGTTATGGTATGGTTTGGAAAGGTTTTGAATTAGATGTGCATGATTGAAATATGGTATATATATGTTGGTTGTTTGGTACCATTTGGAAATGGTTGGTTTGTGTCAGTTATCTGATTTTTGATGCATATGAGTAATGGTCCAAATGGTAAATTTATATTGAGATGGTTTAGGTAAAATAATAATGTAAGTTTTGAAATGGTAGCAATGTGATTAAATATGCATATTCTTAAACACGTTTGATGATTGTGTTTGAGGTGCCTATATGACATATTGGTTGGATGAATAAATAACCTTTTGAATTGGTCTTATTATGCATGTTTGGGGCATGATTTAAGGGCTTGGTTATATTTGCAAATGACTTGTAGATACATGTTTGAATTAGGTGAAAGAAATGGCTTCATTTCGGCCTATTTCTTGTCCACATGGCCTAAGACATGAGTGTGTGCCTCAACCTGTAGATTTTAAAGGTTACATTTTGAGTGTTACACGGCCTGTCATACGGGCATATGGCTTGGTCATGTGGTCCAAGTAATAGAGTTACACGGGCTGGGACATGACTGTTTGTCCCTATTTCGAATGTTACACGGCCTGAGGCAAGGGCATGTGTCTCAGCCGTGTGAGTCACACGACCTGGCCACACGGCTGTATGACCCCTACAGTGTGAATTTTTCCAACTTTTTCCTTAAGGTTTCATATGTGTCTGATTTAGTCCTCAGTTGTTTTTAAAGTGATTTTGAGGCCTCGAGGACTCGAATAAGGGGTGATATGCATGTGTTTGAATGGATTATGCTACGATTTATGAAATGTTTAGAAATGAATAATTTAAGTTACATTTTTATGGTAATGCTCTGTAACCTTATTCTAGTGAAGGATACAAGTTAGGGTTGTTACATCATTGGTTAAATGATACATTGAACTAGAGTCCAAATGAATTAATTTTGAATCTATTTGTGAATTAATTCAATTGTGACGTTCATGGTGTGATTTACCTAAATCCTAAGTTAGTCACTGACCATGCGTATGCAACTCATGTGCTTTGATATAAGTGTAGGCTAATGCTCTAAAGATGATCAAGCCCATAGCCGGCACATTGGGTACATGACTTGTGTTTGGCATGTATTTACTAGCAACAGTGGAATTCATAACTCAATTGAAGAGTTAATGATATTCTCTCATGGCATTGTGTGGATTGATAAATATGGTACGTGGTCACCGGTTGCTTGTTGTTGAATGAGCAATTTATCACGGTCATTTGTTGACAGTAATCATATTAATAATTAAGAACACACAATGATGACAATGGGATAAAATAGGATTGTATTGAGTGAACGAATTTAATTCAAAAGAATCAAGGGTATCATATGAGGGTAATACACACATGACGAGGTCATTGGACAAAACAGTTGGATGAATTGTTTTCATAAATAGTATACAATAAGAAGTTTTCAATCATGGTACTTCTTATGGACTGACTCCATAATTAAGTACTTGTGAATTATTGGAATGATGCTTCTAGACATAATTGCAATTATTAAAGCCTAATTGTATATGTCCGATTGATCCATCCGCTAGCTCAACAAAAACTTGACCAAACTGCATTTGAATCAAAAGAAAATTCAATGACTTTGGAAATAATTTAACGGAGTCAATTTATTAGATTTAGAATTAAATTAGGTGGTCGTAAGAATTGTTCAACTAGATAATTTGATTAAAAAATTTCTTGAAAAATTAATTTGGAAAATCTAACTAATTTTTGGAAAAGTTAATTTTGATCAAGTAAAATTAAATTAATCAAATTAATTAAAATTAATATGATACTTTTGGAAATTAATTTTCAAGTCAGACAATTGGCTTAATGGGTAATTGAACTTGAAAATTGAACTTGAGATCGTAAATTGGGCCCAGGAGCACATAACTGAGATTAAGACCCAAAAACTGGCTGAATCGAGCCCGATATGTGAAACTGAGTCGATGGTCCAACCGGCGTCTAGACTGAATCGGTCGGGTCGTCATTGACCCAGACTGAATTGACAGTAACCGAACCGGCTCGGGGTGTCATAAAGGTGTCGCACCTGCATTACAAGACATAGCGGTGCCGATGGCTACGACTACGATATTCCGGTGGTCGGTGGTGGTTGGTCTTTGGTGGTTGAGTAGTGGAAGAGTTACACTCCTACTTTGACTCTACCAGAGAATTTGATTTTAGATTAACTATTCCAAAAATAATATTATTTTAATATTTTAATATTAAATTTAATTTAATACTTATCTTAATAGTATTTTATCTTAATATTAAATTTAATTTAGGTAAATATTCTATTATTTTAATAATATTTAATATTAATATTAATATAATATTTATCTTGATAAATATTATATTAATTTAATATTAAAGTGATTAAGTTTAATCATAGTTAAATTCTCTAAACTCTCATTATATAAAAAGAGTCTTGGGTAATTATTTTACACAAACTTGAATTCAAGAGAAAGTTCTAGAAAGAAAATTCTCTGAAGAGATCATTTTAAAAAATTTCTAAAGATAATTTTTTTTTATTTACAACTTGACTTAAAAGTTTAAAGAAATGTGAAATTACCCCACTGGTAATTTTTGTGAAAATTTTTTTGATTCGAAGTGAGCCCACACTCGACAAACGTGAGCTTGAGGATAGCGGAGAAGACTACTCAGTCGAAGTGCTCATCCTAGACGAATCAAAAAGGTTATAACTTATAATGTTTTATTTAATACTTTAATAACCTTTAATAACAAATATTTAACCATTATAAAACATGTCCACTACCGTCCATATAATTAAATATGGTCAAGTTGCCACTTAAATGCCTCAACTTACAAAGCCATTAACAATTTGGCCCCTTATGCTTTTAACTATCAAGTTTTCAACTTACGCGATTAAGTCCTTTTATTAAATTAAGCACACAAACAATCAAATTTTCATACGAAACTTTCACTCATGCAAATGCACATATAATAAACACAAAAAATAATATTTAAATATTTTTTGACTAGGATTCGTGATCCTGAAACCACCGTTTCGATTAGGGTCTAAATCGGGCTGTTACACAACCGATTCCCATAGCTCCACAAGGTGTGGAATTGTTAAGACTGAACAAGCCTCCAGTTGATAAGCAGAGCCAACGTTGACGGTGATCCTGAAAGAGCAGAGTTTTGGCTTGAGAATTCTATTAGGGTATTTGATGAGCTTTCTTGCACATCGGATGAGTGTTTGAAATGTGCTATATCACTTCTGAGTTGAAATGTGCTATATCACTTCTGAGGGACTCAGCATATCGATGATGGAATACTCTTGTATCCGTGGTACTGAGAGAAAGGGTTACTTGGGAATTCTTTCAAGACGAGTTCAAAAAGAAATATGTCAGCTAACAGTTCATTGATCTAAAACGTAAAGAGTTTTTAGAGCTAAAACATGGCCGTTTGTCAGTGACTGAATATGAGCGAGAGTTTGTTAGGCTCAGTAAGTATGCTTGGGAATGTGTTTCCACTGAGGTTATCATGTGCAAGAGATTCGAAGACGGATTGAATGAAGATATCAGACTGCTAGTTGGGATTTTAGAGTTGAAGGAATTTGTTGTGCTAGTCGACCGAGCTTGCAAAGCAGAAGAGATGAGCAAAGAAAAGAGAAAAGCTGAGTTTGAGGCTAGAGATTCAAGAAAAAGACCGATAATAAGTCATTTCAATCTTCGTCAAAGAAATCCAGGGATTTGTATACTCAATCGAATGTTTCAACTGGATATCCTAACAGAGATCGTGGGAAGCAATATTCGGGTTCTAAGGCCCAAACTACGTTGATAGCGAGCGTTGGTAATGCTAGGTCAAATAGACCTGAATGTCAACACTATGGTAGACGACATCCCGGTGAATGTAGGATGAATAATCGGGCTTGCTTTAAAAGTGGCTCCCCAGATCACTTTATTTGAGATTGCCCTGAAATGACTGAGAAAGATAATTTTTAGAATGCAAGACCAAGCAACACTGCCACTAGAGG
The DNA here is from genome assembly GCF_007990345.1 of Gossypium hirsutum. NCBI lineage: Eukaryota > Viridiplantae > Streptophyta > Magnoliopsida > Malvales > Malvaceae > Gossypium > Gossypium hirsutum. Next base: position 44,175,651 of record NC_053436.1, on the reverse strand, counting down.
GAGGCCACTGAGAAATACGGGAAGTAGGAACAGTAGCAGAGGTGTAACGAAAGATTTAACTGGAAATCAGAAGTCAGAGCACCTACTAGAACTTACGCTATTCGCACTCGCAAAGATGCGTCATCCCCTGATATTATCACTGGTATATTTTCTCTCTACGATACTAATTAATTGCATTGATTGATCCTGGATCGACTCATTCTTATATTTGCATGAATTTGGTAACTAGTAAGAATTTTCATGATGAGTCTACTGAGTATGTGATTAAAGTGTCGAACCCTTTAGGCAAATATGTTCTAATTGATAAAGTTTGCAAGAGTTATCCTTTAATGATTCGGGGTTACTATTTTCTGGCTGACTTAATGCTCTTATCGTTTGATGAGTTCGATGTAATCCTTGGAATGGATTGTTTGACTCTACATGATGTCATAGTGAATTGTAGACGAAAGATTATTGAATTGAAATGTCAAAACAATGAAATTCTTTAGATTGAACCGGATGAGTCGAGTGAGTTGCCAATTGTGATTTCATCGATGTCAGTTCAGAGATATGTAAGAAAAGGTTGTAGAGCTTATCTTCCGTACATACTAAATACGAAAGTGTCTAAATTGAAGATTGAATCTGTGATGGTAGTTTGTGAATATACGGATGTGTTTCCAGAAGAACTACTTGGATTACCACCGATCAGAGAGGTTGAGTTCACTATTGATTTAGTACCGAGAACTTCACCGATATCGATAGCTTTGTATAGAATGACTCTAACTAAATTGCAAGAATTGAAGTCTCAGATGCAAGAGTTGACAGATAAGGGTTTTGCGAGACCGAGTTTTTCGCCCTGGGGTGCACCAGTGTTTTTCGTCAACAAGAAAGATGGATCCATGAGACTTTGTATTGATTATCATCAGCTTAACAAGGTTACGATAAAGAACAAGTATCCTTTATCGAGAATTGATGATCGTTCGATCAGTTGAAAGGGGCAACAGTTGAGAGTTAAAGATTTGGATGTGTCGAAAACCGTGTTTAGAACGAGGTATGGGCATTATGATTTTCTTGTTATGACTTTTGGATTAACAAATGCTCAAGCAGTTTTTATGGACTTGATGAATCGAATTTTTCGATCGTATTTAGATAAATTTGTGGTTGTTTTTATTGATGACATCTTGATTTATTCTTGAGATGAGTCTGAGCATGCCGAACACTTAAGAATCGTATTGCAAACTTTGAGAGACAATAAATTATTTGCTAAATTTAGTAAAAGTGAGTTTTGGCTCTAAGAAGTCAGATTTTTGGGACACATTATTTTAGCGGAAGGTATACAGGTTGATCCGAGTAAGATTTTGGCAGTTGTTGACTGGAAACCACCAAGGAATGTATCCAAGGTTAGAAGCTTTTTGGGATTGGCTGGCTATTATTGACATTTTGTTAAAGGATTTTTGATGATTGCTATACCTATGACCAAATTGTTACAAAAGGATGTGAAATTCGAGTGGTCTGAGAAATGTCAAAAGAGTTTTGAACAGTTGAAAGCGTTGTTGACTGAGGTACCGGTATTAGTACAACCTTAGTCAGGGAAATAGTTAGTAATTTTTAGTGATGCGTCATTGAACGGTCTTGGTTGTGTGTTGATGCAAGAGGATAAAGTGATAGCTTATGCTTCGAGTAGTTGAAACTGCACGAAAAGAACTATCCGACGCACAACTTGGAAAATCCTTACTGATCACATCTTTACTGATCATAAGAGTTTAAAGTATTTGATGACTTAGAAAGAATTGAATTTGCGACAACAAAGATGGCACGAGCTATTGAAAGATTATGAATTAGTGATCAACTATCACCCGGGGAAAGTGAACGTAGTCGTAGATGCTTTAAGTAGAAAGACTTTGTTTGCTCTGAGAGTGATGAATACACGGTTAACCTTATCTGATGATGGATAGATTTTGTCGAGTAGAAAGCTAGACTAGTATTTCTTCAGCAAATTTGTAAAGCTCAGAAAGGTGATAAAGAGTTGCAAGCAAAAAGTGTTCAATGCGAATTGAATAGTGATTCAGACTATCAGATTGGATCCGATAATTGTTTGAGGTACTGAGGTAGGATTTATGTACCGAAAGATACTGAACTAATTCAGAAAATGCTTCATGAGCCACATAATGGCTGTTTATCTGTTCATCCTGGAGCACGAAGATGTATAATGGTTTAAAGAAAGTATATTAGTGGTCAGGCATGAAACGAGACATTTCAGAGTTTGTAACAAGATGTTTGATTTGTCAACAAGTGAAAGCCAAACATCAAGTACCTTCGGGTTTACTTCAGCCTGTGACTATACCCGAGTGGAAACGGGATAGAGTTACAATGGATTTCGTTTCGTGGTTACCTCTGACTCTGAAGAAGAAAGATACTGTTTGGGTCATTGTGGATAGATTGACAAAATCGGCTCATTTCATTCCGGTACGTACCGATCATGCACTTGATAAACTAGCTGAATTGTATATTGCTGAAATTGTTAGATTTCACGGAGTACCTACTTCTATTATTTCGGATAGATATCCAAGGTTTATGTTGCAATTTTGGAAGAAATTGCAAGAAGCGTTGGGTACGAAGTTGAATTTTAGTACTGCATTCCATCCGCAGACCGATGATCAATCTGAGAGAGTGATTCAAATTCTTGAAGATATGCTTCGTTGTTGTGTTTTAGAGTTCGAAGTTAGTTGGGAGAAATATCTACTGCTGGTCGAATTTGCTTACAACAATAGTTTTCAATCGAGTATAAAGATAGCATCATATAAAGCATTGTATAGTCACAAGTTTCGAATTCCGCTATACTGGACCAAACTCAGTGAGAAACAGATTCATGGGTTTGATTTGGTTAGAGAAACCGAAGAGAAAGTGAAAATAATTCGTGATTGCTTGGAAGCAGCTTCGGATCGATAGAAATCATACGCGGATTTGAAACGGAAGGATATCGAATTTTAGGTTGGTGATAATGTGTTTATGAAAGTATCACCGTGAAAGAAAATTCTTAGATTTGGTCGCAAAGGCAAGTTGAGTCCATGTTTCATTTGGCCGTATAAGATTATTGAAAGAATAGGGCCAATGGCATATCGACTAGCTTTTCCATCGGAGTTGGAAAAAATTCACAATGTGTTTCATGTGTCAATGTTGCGACGATATTGATCAGATCCTTCGCATGTGATTTCTCCAACAGAGATTAACATTCGACCCGATATGACATATGGTGAAGAATCGATCAAAGTGTTAGCTCGAGAGGTAAAACAGTTGAAAAACAAAAGCATAGCTCTAGTGAAAGTTTTGTGGCAACAACATGGGGTCGAAGAGGCTACGTGGGAACCCGAGGAAGCTATAAGAAAATAGAACCCTAACCTATTTTCTGGTAAGATTTTCGGGGACAAAAATCCCTAAAGGAGGGAGAATTGTAATAGCCCGTTTTTGGGTTAAATCAGAATAGTGATTTCTTAACCACAAATCCAAAGTAGAAATATTTATTTTATTACTTCTTTAAGGTCTAGAGCATGATAGAATGATTGTGTAAAAATTTCGTTAAGAAATTTTATCGGTTGAGTGCTCATTTAGCTAGAAGGACTAAATTGCAATAGGTGCAAAATTTGAGTTCTATATGTTAAATGTGTCTAATTGCTATGAAATTTTAAATTGGAGGTCCTTAAATGGTAATTAGACCTTTATATTTTGTATGGAAAAAAATGGACATGGCTAGGTAAAATTTTAATGTTATGCATTAAGGGCGTTTTAGTAATTTGTCAAATAAAGGAAAAATTAACAAAATAAAACATCTCCATCTTCTTCAATTTCATCCCTTAGCTGAAAATTTGAAGAGGAACCACAGCTAGGGTTTGGCCAAGCTTTCAAGCTTGATTGTAAGTTCGTTCTTGCCTCGTTTTTAATGATTTCTATGTTTTTTGAAGTTGTCTTAACCTAATCTAGCCTTTCCAAGGACTAATTTGAAGAAGGATTAAAGTCTAAAATTTGACCCATGTTGAATATGCTTGTATTTTGATGTTTTATGGTAGAAAATGCATGTTTTTTGTTTGTTCAACGACTTTTGGAAAGTGATTTTAGGTAAAAACGTCAAATAGAGACCTATTTGTAAAAGTTTATAAAATGTGTAGAAAAGTGTGAATAAATGAAAGATGTGGGTTGTTATGAGTATGGATAATATTCCGCTAGGCTTGGGTTGTGAAGAAATTTAATGAAATTCATTTTACAAGCCCAACGACTAAATTATAAAATGTTGAAAAGTTAGGGGCAAAAATGTAAAATTTTACCATAATGTGTTTTTGGGCTGAATTGACTAATGTGATGATTAAATAAGTTAAATGTGGTATTAGAGATCAAGAAGAAATGAAGTTCGGGTCTAGATCGGGGGAGACAAAATAATTGACGAATAGATCCTTTTGGCCGTTTTTGTAACCAAGGTAAGTTCGTATGTTGAAAAAGCATTACTATAATTGTATTTTTAATTCTTTAATATTGTATGAATTGTATAAACAACTCTATAGACCCATCCGACGATGTTTTGACAAGCGAGAAAACCCAATTGGACCTTAGGAATATATTAGGATACAAGTGACATGTCACTAGGGTTTTATGTTATGTGATCCAGGTGCTGGTCCTGTACGTCAGACCGGTGGCTGAGTATACCGACATATGTTATGGTTACTTGACAGCTTGTGTGAGTAGCACCGAGTAGCTATGTCTTGACTGACAGCTTGTGTAAGCAGGCATGTTAATGGCTCAAGAGCGAGCATATATGCGTTATGAGATAAAGGTAGCAATGGGTACATATGTGGCACCTTGTGTGCAAGATTTCCTGAGTATCCAACATTATTATGCCGAGTGGTTCATTGGGTATGACAAAGATGAGAATGAGTATGAAACCATTATTGTAACACCCTGTACCCGAGACCGTCACCGGAGTCGAACACGAGGTGTTAACGGACTTAATTCATTACTTAAATAGCTCAAACAATTTATTTTTAAAACTTCTAGAGAAGCTGGCAATCTGCGTCATAGTCGCTTAAAAATTCATATTTCAAGTTACGAAACTCAAAATCCAATTCTGTAAATTTTACCTGAAACTAAAATCATATATCTATCAAATAATTTGTTTCTAGAATTTTTGGTTGGGCCAACTGGTACAGTTTATTAGTTAAAGTCTCCCCTGTTTCAGGGTTTGACTGCTCTGACCTCTGTGTATTACGAATCAAATATCTCCCTATATAGAGTTCCAATTACTATTAAGTTTATTTATAATAAAACTAGACTCAATAAGGAATCTGTACATGTAAATAATGACTTATAATTATCTTTGTACAATTTTTGGTGAATTTCCAAAGTCAGAACAGAGGATCCAGAAATCGCTCTGGCCCTGTTTCACAAAAATTTAAATATCTCATAAAATATATCTCATTTACCTATTTTGTTTCTTCCATTTGAAAATATACATAATAATATTTTATTTCATAACTTATTCATCATTTAATTCCATTTATACTATTTTTAGTGATTTTTCAAATTCACGTCACGGCTACTGTCTGATTGTGCTAATTTCACCTTTTTCATAATTTCCATGGAATAACTAGCATTTAGGCATACATAACACCAAACATGTCTTTGATTAGCCATTCCAACAGCTAATCATTATCAAACATTTACATACCAATCATCAGCCATATCATAAGATCATACACACAAAACGGCTATGATGCTATACATGCATACTCAAAATGAAACGTCTAGCTATACTAAAATAATCCTCGTGATAGTGTGCCCGGACCTCTGACGTACTTTACGATCCCCGAGTTAGCTTGACAAAACTATAAAAAGAAGGAAAATAAAGGGGGTAAGCATTAAGCTTAGTAAGTTTACATGCAAATAAATAACAACATTCTTAAGAATTATCTTACTACTTGGCATGATACTACTTAATGCAACTTCATTAATTGTCATAGACATATTTAAAACTTCTTCACTTACTTAAATACTTACTTACTTAATCAAATTTATTAATACATTTTACTTACCTTTTTCCTTATCAAGCATACATGAACATTATGTACTTACCTTTACTCTTCTAGCATGAACTTGTCTTACCTTTTTAGTATAACTCATCTTACCTTACCTTACCTTGATATTCTCTTTAAATTTTCTCGTTGAACCACTTGGAATACTAAGGATACACGGGTACCTTACCATTGCCATGACTTGTCATGGTCTTACGTGGTATTCTTTTGAAACTTACCATTGCCATGTCTTGACATGGTCTTACATGGTAGCCTTGCCTTATGAACTCACCATTGCCATACGTTGGCATGGTCTTACATGGAACCTTTGCCTTATAGTAACTTATCAATGCCATGTCTTGACATGGTCTTACATGATTTCCTTGCCTTAGAAACCTTACCAATTTCCATGCCTTGGCATGGTCTTACACGGTATCCTTAAACCCTAATGTCATGACATTTATATCCTACACATTCCTAAGGTTCAACCGAGAATTTCTGAAATTTCTTCTCCGTCAATTCATGCTTAAGTCTTCTTTGAATAATTTCATAAAATAAATATACACATGCTGTAAATTAACAAAATTAACATAAAATAATAGAATATTGCATTTATTTACCGCAAACTTACCTCGAAACAAAATACGATCAACTATATCGATTTAATCCACTATCTTTTTCTTTCCCCGGTCTAACTCCGGATTTTGTTCTTCTTGATCTATAATAAAAAAAATTAGCTTATTTAATACTCACATTTATTAAAATAGTCCTTGACCCAAACTTTGGCAAAATTACATTTTTGCCCCTAAACTTTCACATATTTGCACTTTTGCCCCAAGGCTCGTAATTTAAACTTCATCCTATTTTCTTATGTTTTATGACATTCTGATCATTTTTCCCTTCTATGACAACATCAAATTCACACTCTAACATGTACTTATGACTATTAGGTATTTTTACCGATTAAGCCATTTTACTCGTTTTCACTTAAAACCGAGTAGCACAAGTTCTCTAACATAATTTAAAACCTCATACTCTATCATAAAATACCAAAATACACAAATTTCACCTATGGGTAGTTTTCCAAATATGAACCCTAGGTTGAATTATTGCTAGAATAAGCTTAATCAAGTTATCGGGACTCCAAAAACGTAAAGATCATTAAAAACGGGGCTTGGAATCACTTACTATGGAGCTTGAAAGCTTGAAAAAAACCCTAGCTATGGATAACCCATGAAATTTCAGCCTAATGAAGAAGATGGACAAAAATTGGCTTTTAATCTTGTTTTTAATTCATTTTAATAACTAAATGACCAAAAAGCCCTTACTACTAAACTTTCCCAAAAATTCCATCCATGTCCAATTTTGTCCATAGACTTAGAAATTGGTCAAATTGCTATTTAAGACGTCCTCATTAATATTCCAAAGCAATTTCATACTAAAAACTTCTAGAATGCAAGTTTTGCAAATTATTCGATTTAGTCCCTAATCTCAACTTAAGCACTTTATGCATAGAATTTCATCACGAAATTTTCACACAATCATGCAATCATATCATGAACCTCAAAATAATAATAAAATAAATTTTTATACCTCAAATTTGTGGTTTCGCAACCACTGTTCCGTTTAGGCCCTATTTCGGGATGTTACATTTCTCCCCCCTTTAGGGATTTTTGTCCCCGAAAATCTTACTTGTGAAGAGATTTGGGTACTGTTTTTGCATAGCCTCTTCGGGCTCCCTTGTAGCCTTGTCTACCCCATGTCTATTCCATAGTACTTTCACAAGTGCAATACTTTTGTTCCTTAATTGCTTTACCTCTCGAGCTAGAATCTTTACCGGTTCTTCACCGTAAGTCATGTCTGGCTGAATCTCAACCTCTGTCTGAGAAATCACATGTGACGGATTTGATTGATAACGACGTAGCATAGACACATGAAATACATTATGAATCTTCTCTAAATTAATCGGCAAAGCTAACCGATATGCTAATGGTCCGACTCTCTCAATCATTTCAAACGGTCCAATAAAACGTGGACTTAGTTTGCCTTTCTTGCCAAATCTGAGAACTTTCTTCCACGAGGATACTTTCAAAAACACTTTGTCACCAACTTGATACTCAATCTCTTTTCTCTTCAAATCTGCATACGACTTTTGTCTGTCTGAAGCTGCTTTCAAGCAATATCTGATGATTTTTACTTTCTCTTCTGTTTCCTTAACTAGATCAACTCCGTAAATCTGATTTTCCTTAAGCTTTGTCCAATACAAAGGTGTGCGACATTTACGTCCATACAAAGATTCATAAGGTGCCATCTTCAAACTCGACTGATAACTATTATTGTAGGCAAACTGTACTAATGGTAAATATTTTTCCCAACTGCCTTGAAATTCTAGTACACATCATCTAAGCATATCTTCAAGTACCTGAATAACTCTCTCTGACTGACTGTCGGTTTGAGGATGGAAAGTTGTACTAAAACTCAACTTTGTGCCCAAAGCCTCCTGTAATTTCTTCCAAAACCGTGAAGTAAATCTTGGATCTCTGTCTGAAATGATCAATAATGGTACCCCGTGTAGTCTGACTATCTTTGAAATATATAATTCGGCCAACTTGTCAAGTGAATAATCCATACGAACTGGGATAAAATGAGCCGACTTCGTTAACTTATCAATCACAACCCATATTGTATCTTTCTTTCTTGGTGTCAACGAAAATCCTGTCACAAAATCCATAGTAACTCGATCCCATTTCCACTCAGGGACTAGCACAGGCTGTAATAAACCTGAAGGTACCTGATGTTCGGCCTTTACTTGCTGACAGATTAAGCATCTAGAAACAAACTCTGAAATGTCCCTTTTCATTCCTACCCACCAGTACATTTTCTTCAAATCATTATACATCTTTGTACTACCTGGATGAATAGACAAAGAACTACTATGTGCTTCCTGTAAGATCTTTCGAATAAGCTCATCATTCTTCGGTACGCATACCCTATCTTGGAACATCAAACAACCGTTAGAACTGATCTGAAAATCTGACTCTATATCTGACCCACACTGATCTCTTTTGGCTAACAACTCACTGTCATTTTTCTGAGCTTCACAAATTTCTTCAAGAAACATCGGTTTAGCTCTCAACTCAGCTAAGATAAAACCATCATTTGATAAGGCTAGACTAGTGTTCAAAGCTCTTAATGCAAATAAATATTTCCTACTCAAAGCATTTTTGCCTTACCTGGGTGATAATCGATCACTAGCTCATAATCTTTAATCAACTCTAACCATCTTCTTTGCCTCAAATTCAAATCTTTTTGAGTCATCAAATATTTCAAACTTTTGTGATCAGTGAATATGTGGCACTTCTCACCGTACAAATGATGTCTCCAAATCTTCAGCACAAAAACAATGGCAGCTAGCTCTAAATCATGTGTCGGATAGTTCTTCTCATGTGGCTTTAGCTGTCTAGAGGCATAAGCAATTACCTTCCCTTCCCGCATAAGTACACAGCCAAGTCCATTCATGGACGCATCACTGTAAATCACAAACTCCTTACCTAGTTCTGGTTGTACTAAAACAGGTGCTTTAGTTAACAATGCTTATAACTTGTCAAAACTCTGTTGACACTTCTCAGTCCATTCAAACTTGACATCCTTTTGTAGCAATCTTGTCAGCGGCATAGCTATCATGGAAAATCCCTCTACAAATCGTCTATAATATCCGGCAAGACCAAGAAAACTTCTAACTTCTGATACATTTCTAGGAGGCTTCCAATCAACAATGGCTGAAATCTTGCTCGGATCAACCTTAATACCTTTACCTGAGACAATATGTCCAAGAAAACCAACTTCTCGTAACCAGAATTCAGTTTTGCTGAACTTGGCATACAACTGATTATCTCTCAGAATCTGTAAAACTGTTCTCAAATGCTCTGCATGCTCAGTCTCATCCTGAGAATAAATCAAGATATCATCAATGAACACAACTACAAACTTATCTAAGTACGGTCTGAAAATTCGGTTCATTAAGTCCATGAAAATGGCAGGAGCATTAGTCAAGCCAAATGGCATCACAAGGAACTCATAATGACCATACCTAGTCCGGAAAGCAGTCTTCAGGACATCTGACTCTTTAACTCGCAACTGATAGTATCCGAATCTCAAATCTATCTTGGAGAACACAGTAGCTCCCTTCAATTGATCGAACAGATCATCAATTCTAGGCAATGGATACTTGTTCTTTACTGTTGCCTTGTTAAGTTGCCGATAATCTATGCACAATCTCATCGATCCGTCTTTCTTTTTCGCAAATAGCACTGGTGCACCCCATGGTGAACTACTGGGTCTTACAAAGCCTTTATCTGTTAATTCCTGCAATTATGGGAAATAACAGTAGCCATAACAGAAATTATGGGAAATGAACTATCTGACTCTTCTGAATTAACCCGAAGAATTTCACCATTTTCACACTTCAACTCAATGAATTTCTTTCCACAATTCACTATCACATCATGTATAGTCAACCAATCCATACCAAGAATCACATCAAACTCATCAAATGGAAATAGCATGAGATCGGCCGGAAAACAGTAGCCTCTAATCATCAAAGGGCAATTTCTACATACTTTATCTACTAATACATGCTTGCCTAATGGATTCGATACTTTAATCACAAATTCTATAGATTCTATAGGCATACTTATACTAGGCATCAATTTCATGCAAACATATGAATGGGTTGAACCCAGATCAATCAAAGCAATAACTCTAGTATCATGGAGAGAAAATGTACCCGTAATCACATCGGGGGAGGATGCCTCTTCGCGAGCACGGATAGCATAAGTCCTCGCAGGTACTCTAACATCTGGCCTCACTGCTAAATCTCTAGATGCATCTCTATTATTTGCCCCAGCTCCCAGATTTCTCAGTGGTCTGCCTCTGACAGGAGCATTTCCTGATCTTACATTCGGTATTGCTTCCCTTTTAATCATCTCGGGACACTCTCGAATAAAATGGTCTGGTGCACCACATCGGAAACAACCTGTCTCAGTTGCTCAACATTAACCTGGGTGACGTCGACCACATCAAGGACACTCTGGTCTATCAGGCTGAACGCTGCCAACACTTGTAATCGAAGTGGTCTGAGCTTTCGGACTCATGAATCTTCTGCCTCTGTTCTAGCTAGAATATCCAGCTGAAAAATTAGATCTAGAGGAGAACTCTCTAGGCCTCTTGGATGTAGATTGAAATGACTTGCTCATTAGTCTTTTCTTCGTGTCTTGTGTCTCAATTTCAACTTTGATCTTTCTTTTTAACAGCTCCTCTGCCTTACAGGCTCTCTCAACTAGGATAACAAACTCTTTTATTTCTGGGACACCAACAGACAATCGGATATCATCATTAAGTCCATCCTGAAATCTTTTGCACATAATAGCCTCTGTAGACACACACTCTCCAACATAATTGCTGAGTCTAACAAACTCATGCTCATATTCAGTCACTGTCATATTGCCCTGTTTCAACTCTAGAAACTCTTTTCTTTTCTGGTCAACAAACCTCTGACTGATGTACTTTTTACAGAATTCCTCCTGAAAGAAGTCCCAAGTGACTCTCTCTTTCGGTACAACTGATTCAAGTGTCTTCCACCAATGGTAGGACGAACCTCTAAGGAGTGATACAACACATTTCATACATTCCTTAGGTGTGCAGGATAACTCATCAAAGACTCTGATAGTATTCTCGAGCCAAAATTCTGCCTTTTCTGCATCATCATCTTTTGTAGCTCGAAACTCTTCGGCTCCTTGTTTTCTGATTTTATCAACTGGTGGTTTTTCTCTTATAACCGTACCTGTGATTGGGGGAGCTACATGGGTGGTCTAATGATCATGAGGGGGTGGAGGTCTAACAGCCGGATTCGTTCGAACGAACTCGGCAAACCATTCATTCATAGCTTGGAAGAAGGCTTCTCGAGCCCCTCCCCCTGACTAACTGTAACGGGCCTTTCACTACTATTTGGTGGCACTGTCCCTTCTGCGGGAGCGGGCACGTTACTGTGTACATCATCTGCACCAGCTTGTTCGGGATCCATAACTATAAAAGAAAACATTTTAAAATCGTCAGGAGTCGTCACACAATCAACACATAAGTATGGCGTGTATAGCTAGACTCTTAATCATACTAAATATTCTGAGAACCAACTAAAACTTTGCTCTGATATCAATAAATGTAACGCCCCGTACCCGAGACCATCGTCGGAGTCGAACACGAGGTGTTAACGGACTTAATTCATTACTTAAACAGCTCAAACAATTTATTTTTAAAACTTTCAGAGAAGTTGGCAATCTGCGTCACAGTCACTTAAAAATTCATATTTAGAGTTACGAAACTCGAAATCTAATTCCATAAATTTTCCCTGAGACTAGACTCATATATCTGTCAACTAATTTTTTTCTAGAATTTTTGGTTGGGCCAACTGGTACAGTTTATTAGTTAAAGTCTCCTCTGTTTCAGGGTTTGACTGCTCTGACCACTGTGTATTACGAATCAAATATCTCCCTATACAGAGTTCCAATTACTATAAAGTTTATTTCTAATAAAACTAGACTCAATAAGGAATCTGTACATGTAAATAATTACTTAATGCAACTTCATTAATTGTCATAGACATATTTAAAACTTCTTCACTTACTCACTTACTTAAATACTTACTTAATCAAATTTATTAATACATTTTACTTACCTTTTTCCTTATCAAGCATACATGAACATTATGTACTTACCTTTACTCTTCTAGCATGAACTTGTCTTACCTTTTTAGTATAACTCATCTTACCTTACCTTACCTTGATATTCTCTTTAAATTTTCCCGTTGAACCACTTGGAATACTAAGGATACACGGGTACCTTACCATTGCCATGACTTGTCATGGTCTTACGTGGTATCCTTTTGAAACTTACCATTGCCATGTCTTGACATGGTCTTACATGGTAGCCTTGCCTTATGAACTCACCAATGCCATGCCTTGGCATGGTCTTACATGGGACCTTTGCCTTATAGTAACTTATCAATGCCATGTCTTGACATGGTCTTACATGATTTCCTTGCCTTAGAAACCTTACCAATTTCCATGCCTTGGCATGGTCTTACACGGTATCCTTAAACCCTAATGTCATGACATTTATATCCTACACATTCCTAAGGTTCAACTGGGACTTTTTGAAATTTCTTCTCCGTCAATTCATGCTTAAGTCTTCTTTGAATAATTTCATAAAATAAATATACACATGCTGGAAATTAACAAAATTAACATAAAATAATAGAATATTGCATTTATTTACCGCAAACTTACCTCGAAACAAAATACGATCAACTATATCGATTTAGTCCACTATCTTTTTCTTTCCCCGGTCTAACTCTGGATTTTGTTCTTCTTGATCTATAATAAAAAATTTAGCTTATTTAATACTCACATTTATTAAAACAGTCCTTGACCCAAACTTTGGCAAAATTACATTTTTGCCCCTAAACTTTCACATATTTGTACTTTTTCCCCAAGGCTCGTAATTTAAATTTCATCCTATTTTCTTATGTTTTATGACATGCTGATCATTTTTCCCTTCTATGACAACATCAAATTCACACTCTAACATGTACTTATGACTATTAGGTATTTTTAGCGATTAAGCCTTTTTACTCGTTTTCACTTAAAACCGAGTAGCACAAGTTCTCTAACATAATTTAAAACCTCCTACTCCATCATAAAACACCAAAATACACAAATTTCACCTATGGGTAGTTTTCCAAATATGAACCCTAGGTTAAATTATTGCTAGAATAAGCTTAATCAAGTTATCGGGACTCCAAAAACGTAAAGATCATTAAAAACGGGGCTTGGAATCACTTACTATGGAGCTTGAAAGCTTGAAACAAACCCTAGCTATGGATAACCCTTGAAATTTCGGCCTAATGAAGAAGATGGACAAAAATTGGCTTTTAATCTTGTTTTTAATTCATTTTAATAACTAAATGACCAAAAAGCCCTTACTACTAAACTTTCCCAAAATTCCATCCATGTCCAATTTTGTCCATAGACTTAGAAATTGGTCAAATTTCTATTTAAGACCTCCTCATGAATATTCCAAAGTAATTTCATACTAAAAACTTCTAGAATGCAAGTTTTGCAAATTATTCGATTTAGTCCCTAATCTCAACTTAAGCACTTTATGCATAGAATTTCATCACGAAATTTTCACACAATCATGCAATCATATCATGAACCTCAAAATAATAATAAAATAAATTTTTATACCTCAAATTTGTGGTTTCGCAACCACTATTCCGTTTAGGCCTTATTTCAGGATGTTACAATTATGAATGGTACAGGTATGTGCACAAGACTTATGATTACTAAATTCGCGAAATGATGAACTCAAGGTAAGATGTGATGGAATGAATTATGGTCATGATATTTTGGTAAATTTGCATTACCTTATGTTAAATTAATTGCATGTTAATGTATGGTAATGTTAGCTTATTTCTTTCATACGAGCTTACTACGCTATATAGCTTACTCTGTTTTATTTTCTATGTTTTATAGTGTCACCAAGCTAGCTCGGGTTGGAGATTATCGGAGTTCGCATCACACTATCAAACTGTTATGTTGGGTACCAATGATTTTAAACATTTTAAAAATATGGCATGTATAAGGGACTTGGTCATTTTGTTATATGTGTCATCATGATTTGGCCAAACGTATTGGCTTGTAATTGTCAAAGGCTTGATTTGGTATTTGGCCATATAGCTTGGCTAATTTTGGTTGAATCGGTTGTAAGCTTATATATATATTTTTGATATATGCATAGATGTGCAATTATCTCTTGTATGAGTTGGTTTACAAATGCTTGGTAAATGGTTGGATATGGCTTAATGGTTTGTTGTTGAATGGTTAAGATAGGCTCATTGGTATGCTAGCAAAACTAAGTAAAAGCATGCATGTTATTGGTAGCCATATTGAAACTTGTACGATGTGAGTTTGGTATGATTTGGTTTGGCAAAATATGATGATGTAAATATGTAGAGTGTAGATAATGGAATGACATGATTTGGCCTTCTTTGTGGGTGTTTTTGTTGCCTAAATATGCCATGGTTTGTGCCAATAAGATTTTGGGTGTTTATGTGCAAATGATGGTGAAAAATGGCTCGGTAAATAGCCTTTATTTTTTCCACACGGGTAGACACACGAGCGTGTCTAGGCCGTGTGTGACACATGGCTTGCCCCATGGGCATGTGTTTTGGCTGTGTGTCCCCTGTACCTTAATTTTGAGAAACAAAATGCTAAGAATTGAGCACTTGGGCAGAGACACGGGCGTGTGTCTCAGCCTTGTGAGGGACACGGCATCAAGCACGGGTGTGTGTCCTGACCGTGTGAAGTCTGCACTTATTTGATGAAAATTAAATTAACCACACGATCTAGCACATGGGCGTGTGACTTGGCCGTGTGACTTCAATTTGTTCATGCTTAGCAAAACAAAGAGTTGCACGGGCGTGTCCCAAACCACACGGGCGTGTGACCCCTGTTCATTACAAAAATGTTTTAAGTTTTGTAAAATTTTCCTAAGTGCTCGGTTTAGTCCCGAACCACTTTCAAAGCATGTTTTGGGCCTCATAGGCTCTTATTAGGGACTTTATGATTGAATACAAATGATTTTAATTTGGATGAAAATTTATGACTCGATTTGTATGTTTGCCTGCGATGTAAGTCTGGTAATACCTCGTATCCTATTCCGACGTTGAATACGGGTAAGGGGTGTTACACTCTTGTAACTAGGAGTTTTATCAAACACTTTGAGGATGTGGGAATACGAAACATGACACATTTACTTTACTAGGGCAAGTGGGAGATTGTTAGGAAATGTGCCCATATTATAGTAAACATGTAAATGCTTTCTATTTATTTGAAAAATGAAGAAATAAATAAAGATAATTTCACATTTCACTATTATTTCTTTTGTGTTTTTTCTATTATATTTTGCATGCATAGCTAAAATGTGAGAAGCAAATATTAGCTCATTGATTGTCTAAGTTCAAACTGAAGATAAGTGGTATTGTAAGAATGTTTAAATTGCGAGAAAGACAGCTTACTTCAGTAGATAATCTAAATGAGTCCGTAATGCCGTAAAAGAATCAAAGTGAGTATTTTATTCAAATGCTGAGGAGGATTATTATCTCTTCTACAATTCCAATTGGGGAGATGCCTAGTCTTGGCTATCGGAGTAGTTAACTCCATTGGTGAAGACATAGATGTCTTCATTGGTAGAATGATACATTGGACTGGACACAAGATGAATTAATTTTGAATCCATTTGTGAATTAATTCACTTGTGACGTTCATGGTGTGATTTACCTAAATCCCGAGTTAGTCACTGACCATGAGGATGCAACTCACGTGCTTTGATATAAGTGGAGGCTTATGCTGTAAAGATGATCGAGCCCATAGCCGGTATGCTGGGTGCATGACTTGTGTATGGCATGGCTTTACTAGCTACAGTGGAATTCATAGCTCAATTAAAGAGTTAATGATATCTTCTCATGGCATTTTGTGGATTGATAAATATGGAATGTGGTCACTGGTTGTTAGTTCTCGAACGAACAATTTATCACAATCATTTGTTGGCAGTAATCATATTAATCATTAAGAAGACACAATGGTGACAATGAGATATAATAGGATTGTATTGAGTTAACGAATTTAATTCAACCGAATCAAGGATATCATATGAGGGTAATACACACATGACGAGGTCATTGGAAAGAACAATAAGATGAATTATTTTCGTATATAGTATACAATAAGGAGTTTTCAATCATGGTACTTCTTGTGGATTGACTCCATGATTAAGTAATTGCGAATTATCAGAACGATGCTTCTGGACATAATTTCAATTACTAGAGCCTAATTGTATATGTCCGATTGATCCATCCTCTAGCTTAACAAAAACTCGATCGAACTGTATTTGAATCAGAAGAAAATTCAACGACTTTGAAAATAATTTAATTGAGCCGATTTATTTGAAGTGGAATTAAATTAGGTGGTCGTAAGAGTTGTTAAACAAGAGAATTTGATTCAAGAATTTTCTTGAAAAATTAATTTGGGAAATATAAATGATTTTTGGAAAAATTGACTTTTGATGAAGTAAAATTAAATTAATCAAATTAATTTTTTAGAAATCAATTTTCAAGTCAAACAATTGGCCCAATAGGTAATTGAACGTGAAAGTTGGACTTGAGATCATAAATTGGGCTTGGGAGCCCAAAACCGGGATCAAAACCCAAAAATTAGTCGAACCAGGCCAGATATGTGAAACTGAGCCGATAGTCCAATCGGTGTCTAGATTGGACCAGTTGGGTCGTCATTGACCCGGACTGAACCGGCAGTAACCGAATCGACTTAGGGTGCCATAAAGGTGTCGCACTTGTATCACTGGACACAGCGGTGCCGGCAGTTGAGACCGCGATGTTCCAGTGGTCAGCGATTGTTTGTCTTCGGTGGTTGAGCATTGGAAGAGTTACGCACCTATTCCGGTTCTACCAAAGAATTTGATTTCAGATTAATTATTCCAAAAATAATATTATTTTAATCATTTAATATTAAATTAAATTTAATACTTATCTTAATAATATGTTATTAATTTAATATTAAAGTGATTATATTGATATTAAATTAAATTTAATGTTTATCTTGTAGATAAACATTTTCTATTATTTTAATAAGATTTAATATTAAGTTTAATCTAATATTTATCTCGATAAATATTATATTAATTTAATATTAAAGTGATTAAGTTTAATTATAATTGAACTCTTTACACTCACCCTATATAAAAAAAAAGCCTTAGGTAATTATTTTACACACATTTGAATTCAAGAGAAAGTTGTACAAAGAAAATCCTCTGAATAGATTATTTTAGAAAATTTCTAGAGATATTTTTTTTAATTTACAACTTAACCCAAAAGTTTAAAGAAATTGCAAAATTACTTTACTGGTAATTTTTGTGAAAAAGTTTCTGATTCGAAGTGAGCCCACACTCGGTAGCCGTGAGCTAGAGGATAGCGAAGAAGACTACTCGGTTGAAGCTCTTATCCTAGACGAATTGAAAATGTACAATTTTGATTAAGTGCTTGTTACTTTATATATCACAACCAAGATCTTGTTTTGGAAAATTTTTAAAACTTTGGTTTTTCCTTAAATTTATTTTCCCCTGTATTTTTCAAACCTATTTTTTTCCAACATACTCGGCTACAGATATATTTCTCTGATTCAATTCAAGAAAATCTTTCTTTTTCCTGTCCAAATATCATTTGCTGGCATATTTCTTTCTAAACTTAGATATGAAGAAATCCTAGTCTCTCGGTACAACCGCTGTTAATGTTGACAACCAAATGTAAGCTTTATCTTTAGCAATGACACGATACATCTGAGATAATCATTAGGAGAGTAGGGCATTTCACCGAAAATTCTCTAGATATTTTCAAGCCAGTACCCAGCCCTATTTGGATCATTATCTGTTTTACCTCTGAATTCATCATCATCATACTTTCTAATCTATCAATCGAGAATCATTGAACTATTTCAGTCGGTTAAGGACACGGGTACCATAAGATGCACAATAGGGAGTGGTGGTTGCTGAGCCATAGAATTCGGTTACATAAATTCCATGAACCATTAAATCATATGGACAAAAAAGACATTTTTTACTTCACTATCATAAATTCACGGAACCATAAAGCTATGACTCACTTCCTTTTTGAAAGTTGGGACATTAATATTTACTTCATCAGGTCATTATGATTAGATTCTACTGACATTCATTAAATCTATAATAAAAACAAGGGTTAGATCGGATCAATTATTATCACGCTATCGTAGGTTTATATGACATAATTTCTAGACTTTAACAAGCTATGTTCAGCCCAAGAATTGACTAAATTGTAGCTCTGATACCACTAAATATAACACCCTAACCCGTCTTTGTTGTCGATTAGAGTTATAGAGTATTACGTGTAACACTCCTAACACATATCCGTTGTCAGAATAGGGTTACGAAGCATTGTTGTGTAAACGTCTCTTAAAAACAAACATTTCAAACATTAATATAAACATAATTTAATCCATTCATATACATGCATATTGTCCCTTAACCAAGCCCTCGAGGCCCTAGAAATATAAATTAGAAACAATTTGGGATAAAATTGGAAACATTTGAACGTTTAAGAAAAAGTTGGAAAAATTCAACTGTAGGGGTCACGCGGCCTTATGACTCATACGACTAAGAAACACGCCCGTGTCTAAGGCTGTGTAACTTTCAAAATAGGGACATATGGTCGTGTCCTAGCCCATGTTCAAGCCCATGTAACCCTTTGAGTTAGGTCACACAGCCAAGCCACACACCCGTGTGTGACTTTGTAACTCTCAAATTAACCACACACACCTGTGTACCAGGCCGTGTGCTAGGCCGTGTAACAACCTACCTTTCATGCCTTAAAACCTACAAGGGGCACAGGGTCGTGTGTTACACACGACTATGTCAAACGCCCATGTCTCAGGCTGTGTGGACATGAAATTAGCTAAAATCAAGCCATTTTCATCACCAAATCAAGCATGTACCTAAAAGCATATTGTACACATGATCAAGGCCTCATAACATGACCAAAACCAACATGAAATGACCAATTGACTAGTCCAAAATCATTCAACCAATATGTCATATAAGGCACCTTAAGAATAAACATACAAACGTACTTAAACATATGAATTACCACATTTAAAACTTACACTTCTAGTTCAATATCATCTTAAAGCATAACATAATTGAGACCACAAGTAACTCAACATAAACATACCATTTTGATGCCCTAAAAACAACCAATCAATGTGCTCTTCATAGATACCGCAATTAAATCCAACATCAACAACTAAAACATGTTAACATTGATCCATTTCTAGCTTAGCAACTTAATTCACTCATAAGCCAAATCAAACCACAAGTGTTCACTATCATACCATTCTAATTGTACCAAAAAGATACCTATTTACAATCATAATAAGGTACCTAGCAACTTAGTTTAGTAAATTGTCATATTATACCAGAACAACCTATATAGCCACATATACATGCCACTAACCTAAGGAGCACAATAACTACCAACATCAATGGATAGTGTGAGCTGAAGGTTCGATCCATCCAAAAGTCAGCAACATCGATCTACAAAATAATCCAGAAAAACGAATAAGCTTATAGAGCTTAGTAAGAATGTATTATATCATTTAACTTAACAACAATTGAATACCATTCATATTTTACTCGATTCAACATTACTGGAGTGTAAACTAGGGCACGTATGTGCAATTCGGGGGTACCAAAGTACAAATAGGGGCACGTATGTGTAATTTAGGGGTACCAAAGTACAAACAGGGGATGTAAGTGTAATTTAAGGGTACTGAAGTACAAACAAGGGCACGTATGTGAAATTCAGGGAATAATTTACTATAAGCATTTAATTACATAACTATATTGTGAAAATACATGTAAAAAATCAAGTACATATTGAAATACTATGAACTTACCTCAACAACTAAAGCGTAGAAATACGATCGAGCTAATCTGTGATTTTTTCCTTTCCTCGATTTAGATCCGGTTGAGATTTATCTTGATCTAAATAAATAATTATATTCAATTAAGTATTTCAATCAATCTCAACATTCAATCCAATCCATAATTCACATTTATGCATAATTATAATTTTACCTCTAACATTTTAACTTTTCACAATTTAGTTCTTAAGCTCATAATTTAAAATCTAAGCATTTTCATCCCTATTTCATGCTAGCAGAATTCATTAGGGACCTATATCAACTCATGTAAACCATTGTAACATCCCGGATTAGGGCCTAGTCGAAAAAGTGGTTTCGAGACCATAAATCTGAAATAGAAATAATTATTTTATGACTATTGTAAGACCTATGTATGTTTCCATACTTGTGTGAAAATTTCATGAACTTTTATGGATAAAGTGTCCAATTTGACATTAGGGACTAAATTGCAAAAGATGTAAAATATGAGTTCTATAAGCTTTTAGCATGAAATTGAATTGGATCATTAATTAGAGGTCCTTAAATGGTAATTTGACCAAGTTCTAAAATTTTGGTCAAAAATGGGCTTGATAGGTAAAATTCCAAAGAAAGACATTAAGGGTATTTTAGTAAATGAGTAATTAAATGAACTAAAAGACAAAAATAAAAGCCAAAATTTGTCCATCTTTTCTTCCCCATGGCCGTGTGAACCAAGAAGACACCATGGCTAGGGTTTTCAAGCTTCCAAGCTCAATAGTATGTGCATCTAATCCCCGTTTTTAATGTTCTTTGCATTTTTTAAGTCCTTGTAACATGATCTACTCATTTCTAGCCATATTTTAAGTAGGGTTCATGTTTAAAATTTGACCCATGTGTGACATGCATGTGTTTTGATGTTTAATGGAGGAATATGAAAGTTTGATGTGTGTTTAACAACTTTTACTAATTGATTTTGGATTAAAACACCTAAAAGGACCAAATTGTAAAAGATGTAAAAGTGGGTAGTAAAAATGTGAAATAAAGAAAAATGTGGGCTGCTATGAGAAGGAATATGAATCGACTAGGCTCGGGTAACTAAGAAAATGTATACATTTTATTTTACGAGCCTAAGGGCTAAAGTGTAAATATGGGAAAGTTTAAGGGTAAAATTGTAAATTTTCCAAAGTATGATTTTTGGTCCTATTTGAATAATGTGAGTGTTAAGTAAGTCATATTTGATTTAATAGATCAAGAAAAGCGAAATTCGGGCTTAGATCGGGAAAGATGAGGTTATGGACTAAATCGGAATAAATAGTCGTTTTTGCATTCGAGGTAAGTTCGTGTAATAATAATGCAACGTTATTGTTTTTTATGCTTGAGACCTAAATTGGTATGTTGATTCAATTATGTTAAATTAAATGTTTACGATGATTTGTACGTAATGGTGATGTACTCCATGAAATATTTGATAGTCCAAATACCGATAACGTGTTATGTGGTGATTGGATATATTGGAAATGAAATGGAAGTTTATATGTGATGTTATGTCATGTCCTATTGCTTAATATCATGTGAATTTTAAATGCTTTATTACTATTATGAGAATACTTTGATCATTCAATGAGTAAATGATGGGTATTATGGACATTGAGAATGATATTATGAGCAAGCTTGACAGAGAAACGATAGCAAGGAAAATCACGTTTGAACCTTAGGAATAGTTTAGGATACAAGTGACATGCCACTAGGATCTATGTGATCTAAACTCATGAGTCGTGGTCTGAGTTCATGATATATGTGACACATGTTATGGCGGTCGAGGTGCTAGTCTTGTACATTCTACCGGTGGCTGGGTAGCCCGACATGTGTTGCGGGTACCTGTCAGCTTGTGTGAGCAGCCCGAGTAGTTACGTCTTGACTGTCAGCTTGTGTGAGCAGACCCGTGAGTAGCTCAAAAGTGAGCAGCATGTGCTATGTGATATGAGATCCCGTATAAGGACATACCTGGGATATAGAATCGGCATAGAGATGGGTTCTACGTGTAAGACCATGTTTGAGACAAAGGCATCGTATGAGATTTCTCTAGTAAGATTCCGAGTATCCAATGATATTCCAAGTGTTCAATGAGAATTTCAACGGATAATTCAAGGTGTAATTCATTGAGTTTGTCCAAGATGAGAAAGTAAGTGATTATAAAATGAGGTAGTACCGGTACGTACTCAAAACTCATGAGCAATGAACTTATTTTGTGATAAATATGTGGTAAGGATGTTTATGAGATAGTATGCTTGCGAAAATGATCTCTATATGCTTGCTAAAATGATCGCTATAATGACCTTGTAAGTATGGATTTATATTCATGAGGTATAAATGTGTGATGAATCCGATTGTGGAACATGTGTAAGACTTTTAAATTACTGTGATTTGAGACGCAATGTGTTTATCCTTTAAGTTTGTGATTTGTTGAATAATGTCAAGCTATATGACTTGAGAAGCATGATTACACTTAAGTAATATGCATTTGTAGTACATATGGTAAGATGTTTAGTCGAGTGTTGAGATGTACATTTATGAAGAGGTTATGATTGCTTGACTAAAACCTAAGCACGATAAGCTATGATATAGTTTAAAAAGGATGAGCTTTACAATCGATTGATTAGTAATTATGAGAACATTTTTGTGAAATTGGTAAATGCATGTAAATTAAATGCTTATTCTTTTCATGCGGGCTTAATAAGCTTTAAAGCTTACTCCCTCTTTTCCATTTCTTTTAGTGTTTTCAGGTCAGCTCGGGGATTGGAGATCGTCGGAGGCAGCATCACACTATCAAATTATCAGTTTGGGGTATTAAAAGTCTTAAATATTTTCGAGTGAGTGGCATGTATAGAGGCTTAGTTATTTTGTTATATGTTCTTATGATTTGGCCAAAGGTGTTGGCTTATATTGATTCTTTGTATATAACCATGAGATGCGTCTTATATTGATTATGGGTTTGTAAGCCTATTTATCTATGCTAATGTCTTGAGATGTGGTTATGTGTATGCATGTGCTAAAATTTTATGTGATATGGTCACGCTTGTTTGCTATGAATGGATGGTGTCATGGAATATATATATACATATGTGCTTGATGAATGCATTATGACCAATCAAAGTGGTCATAGCCATGGAATTAATGTGTGATATGGTGATAAGATAATAATGCCTTAAATAAAAATACTTGATGATTAAGTTAAGATTAATTGGTAAGTTGATAATCATAGTATAAAGGTAAAAGTAGTCATCAAAATGGAAAGGCTAAAGGAATGTAAATTGGTATGTTTAGATGTGGTTTAATATGAGTGTGTGGAATGCATGGATGATGGCATGTAAATGCTAAAATTGTGCCTTAAATGAAGATGTTTAATCATTAAATTGATGCTATGTTATATGCCTTTGATGTGTATAAGTATAGTTGGAATTAACGGTAACTAAAGGCTTGGAAAATAGCCTAAGTATTGGTCACAAGGGCAGAGACACGGCCATGTGTCTTAGCCATGTGAAGGACATAGCCTGGAGACATGGGCGTGTGTCCAGGGCATGTGAAGTCTGCACTTAATTCGTCACACGGCCTAGCGCACGGGCGTGTGGCTTGGCCGTGTAGTTCATTTTGTTTGCTGATGTCATAAACAGAGAGTTACACGGCCTGAGGACACGGGCGTGTCCCTGTGGCCATACGGGCTTGTGGAACTGTTCCTTGAAAAATTTTCTAAGTTTTCCTAAAATTTCTCAAAGTCCTTGATTTAGTCCTGAATCTATTTCAATGTATGTTTTGGGCCTCGTAGGCCCATATAAGGGACAATATGCTTATGTATGAATGGATATAATTTGAATGAAATTTTCTAGCCTAGTTTTGTATGTTGCTTGTGATCAAGTCCGGTAATGCCTCGTATCCTATCCCGACGTCGGACACGGGTAATGTGACAGCCCTAAATTGACCCTAGTCAGAAAGTGGTTTCGGGACCGCTAAACCGAGTCACCGAAGTATTTGAATATGATATTTATTGTCTAAAATATGTGAATATGAATGTGTGAAAGTTTTAAGCTTCGATTTAGTCGATTGCATGTGAATTTAATTAATAGGACTTATGTGTGACACTTTTAAAAGGTGATAGGTTAATCTATAAGGACCTATTAATGCATGTTATAAAAATGATGGGTTTGCATGTCAAATTGACCAAAATCTAGATGGTGGTCGGCCATGCTATGGGTTAAAGCATATTATAAACATTTTGTGTTAATGTTTTATGTTAGAAATAATAAATAAAAGGTTAGTAATAAAGTAATGAAAAGGGAGGGGTGATGAAAACAAAGTTGTCTCATCCATGCTCCTCCATTGCCGTGACTTGAGGAAGGAAGAAGAAGAGGATTCTCTTGCTTCATGTTCGGCTAGTTGATGTTTAGGAAGAGGTATGTTTGATGTTATTCCATGAAGTTCATGCATATTTTTAGATGTTAGTTTGAATTCTACCTAGCCCATGGTTTAAATTTTTTTTGCTATTTGATGGAGATGATACTCGGCCATGGGTGTTGTCTTCTTGGTTGGTGTTTGATGTTGTGGTGATGAGGCATGAAGATGATTGAGTTTGAGTGCTTAATAAAAAGGATTGGATGTGAGTGTGTGTGAGAATTTGAAAAGGATGGGTCTTGACAACTTCATGAAGTATTCGGCCATGGTGCTAAAATGTTGTATTGTGTTTAAACTTAGAATTTTTAGTTATATGGATGTGTTAAGTTGCTTGAAATGTTAGATTAATTTGAACTCATCACCAAGTTCTTTAGGCAACCTATGTTAAAAATTTCGGTATTGAGATGCCTAGAACTTTCGGCCATAGTAGCTATGGAGAAATAAGGTTTTTTGTTTCTTGTTAAATTGGATGTATCTTGTTGTATGAGTGCTTGAACAAACTATGATTAAATAGATGAATAGATTCAAGGTGGGAAGAATTGGCTATTATGCTTGATACTAATGCCGAATATGAGAATGTTGTACTTGAAAAATGTAGGTGAACATGACAAGTGTATTCGGCTTAGGGCATAAAGGATATGAAAATTTTGGTATTTATTTTTGATTGTGTGTGTGTATGACCATGGATAATTGGCTGCACAAATATTATAAATACATAGTGTATGTTAAATTTATTAAGCTACAAAATATTATACATGTTCGGCCAAGGTAAATTATTTGAGTAAAGTATATCTTGATGGTACATTTCGGCTAGTATAAAATGTATATGGATGTCGTATGACTATATTTGATTTGGGAAGTAAATTGTTTGATTTAGCTCAAGAGCCTAGAGGATCAAAGTTGGATAAGGGAAAGGAAAAAGTGATCGAATAGCCGTCGAAATCGTTCGACAACATCCGAGGTAAGTTTTCGAGTAATGAAACTTAGTTTATGATTTGATTAAGTCATGACATATAAGCATAACAAATAAACGGTGATATAATGATTCTACTTGAATTGTATATTGAGGTGATTAGTTTATACCTATGACGGGTAGCCGAATGTGTATAGAGATCATGTTATAAAGCAAATCAAAATCATGCTCCTTGTATGTGGCTATTGAGCCGAAAATGGTAATGGTTGATAAGCGTCTTGTGTTTGAATTCTAGTTATGATAATGAAATATGGATGTGTCATGATTTATTGGTACATGTGCTTGATTATTCGGATGACATCCGGGCTAAGTCCCGAAGGCATTTGTGCAAGTTATTATATCCGGGCTAAGTCCCGAAGGCATTTGTGCGAGTAGTTGCTATACTCGGGCTAAGTCCAGAAGGCATTTGTGCTAGTGACTATATCCGGGCTAAGTCCCAAAGGCATTTATGCTAGTGACTATATCCGGGCTAAGACCTGAAGGCATTTGTGCGAGTTGCTATATCCGGCTAAATCCCGAAGATACTTGGGTTTGGAAGCGAGCGATCTTGCTGTAATAATTTCAATTAATACGCTCATAAAATACAAACGATAAGGTATGTTTCGTATATGCATCGGAAAGGTTGACTCCTTTCAAATAGTACTCGCTCAATTGATTAACGAGCTTCCGGCCTCTAGTTAGGTTTGATACCCTGTGTATGAATATATTGGTTGAAGCGTGAAGTAATTATGATTTTGAGAATGTGCATATATGAAATTATTCATTTAGTCATATGAACGCTATACTTTAGTCGTAAATAATTTCATTACTCAAAACTTACTAAGCATTAAATGCTTATTCCGTTTCTTTAATTCTCTGTTTTATAGATTTTGTTCGTCAGCTATCGACTCGGGATTGTCGAAGTCGAAGTCGTCCACACTATCTAAGCCCTTTTGGTACTCTTTTAGTTAAACGTTGATAATGGCATGTATAGGACTAACCTTTGTTGTTAATCAAGTACCTTTGGTGATGTGTATATATTCGGATAGCCATGCGAAAATGGCTTAAATATTTTGAGCATAGTATTTAAATCATTTTGTATATATATGGTTATTGAAAGGTGTGGAAATGCTTGGAAATGATTAGCCATTGGAATGGTTAATCACGATCATATTTGGTGCTATGTATGTCCAATGGCTAGTTGAATCATGGAAACTATGGAATAGGTGAAATTTCCCTTAAAATAGATGCTGACAGCAGCAGTGATGTGAGTTTGAAAATTCACTAAAAATAGTAGGAATGTAATTAAATAATGAATAAATTATGAAATCGAACCTTGATGAGTCTATTTTCATATGGAAGAAGCGAAATGACCATATGAGCCGTATTTTATGAGATGTTTAAGTTTTTGTGAAATAGGGCCAGAACGGTTACTGGATCCCCTGTTCTGACTTTGGAAATTTACCATAAATTAACCAGAAATAATTAGAAGTCATGCTTTATATGTGCAGATTCATTTTTGAGTCTAGTTTCATTAAAAACAAACGGAATATGTATTGAAGCCCTGTACAGGGAGATATCTAAGTCGTAATGCATGAAGGTCAGAGTAGTCGAACCCTGAAACAGGGGAGACTTTAACTAATAAACTGTACTAATTGGCCTAACCAAAAATTCTAGAAACAAATATGTAGATGGATATATGAGTCTAGTTTCAGGAAAAATTTACGAAATCAGTTTTCGAGTTTTGGAACTCGAGATATGATTTTTAAGGTGACAGTGGTACAGTTAGCCAGCTTGTCTGGAAATTTTAAAATGAACTGTGTAAATAAATGAATTAAGTTCGTTAACACCTCGTGTTCGACTCCAGCAACAGTCTCAGGTGCGGGGCGTTACAGGTAAGGGGTGTTACAACCATTATTTCACAAATTTACCATGAATTTTACTACTTTTATAGATAAGTCCCTAAATGACATTTTCATCGAAAATCACATTACAAAACTTGTTTATTTATCCACAAAGACTCATAATATACCATCAAACATCAAGAATAATATAAGAACATTCATGGAAACACCCTATCTCTTTATCAATTTTGCAAATTAGTCCTCATGCTAGCTAGATTGAGCTACAACAATCCCAAAAACATAAAAATCATTAAAAACGGGACTTGAAAACTCACAATGCACACAACCAAAGCTCAACAGAATGCTTCCTCTTCTCCAATGGCCAAAATCAGTTTAGGTTAATGAAATGAAGCAGGTGGACATTTTGTTTTAATTAATTTAACCTTTATTTACTCATTTACCTTTTGACCCTTTAAAAAATTCAAAATTTCAATAAAACCTTGCCATGAATATCCACTAACTACATGAATGGTTTAATTACCATATAAGTCCTCTTACTTTAAATTTCCATAGCCATTAAACTCCTTAACTAATAGAACTCTACTTTTACACTTTTTACGATTTAGTCCTTTGTTCTTAATTAGGCATGCAAACATCAAAATTTCTTAACAAAATTTTAATACGACCTTACGATCCTATCATAGACATTAAAATAACATTAAAATAATAATTTATTCATCAGATTTGTGGTCCCAAAACTACTGTTTCGATTTCATGAAAAACGGGCTATTACAACTCTCCCCCTAAAGGAATTTTCATCACTGAAAATCTTCCAAGAAAAGAGGTTTGGGTATTGTATTTTCAGAGCTTCCTCTGGTTCCTAGGTAGCTTCTTCTATACCATGATGCTGCCAAAGAACTTTCACTAAAGCTATACTTTTATTTCTCAATTCTTTAACCTCTCGGGCTAGAATTCTAACCGGGTCTTCATTGTACGTTATATCTGGCTATATCTCAACATCAACAGGTGAAATCAATACGTGGCAATGGATACTTGTTCATGATTTTCACCTTGTTGAGTTGTCAATAATTGATACATAATCGCATAGATCCATCATTTTTCTTAACAAATAACACAAGAGTAGCCCAAGGAGAAAAAATGGGCCGAGTGAAGCCCTTATCTATCAATTCTCGCAACTATACTTTCAATTCCTTCAATTCTGTAGGTGCCATTCTGTACGGAGCTATCTATATTGGGGATGTTCTCGACACCAATTCAATAGCAAACTCATTCTCTCAGGTCAGCGGTAACCCTGGTATTTCTTCTAGAAACACATCTGAGAACTCACATAAAACTGGAACCGATTCTAATTTCAATTATGAAACTCTAGAATTAACTATGTAAGCGAGATATGCTTCACATCCTTTTTTAACATATTTTTGTGCCGTCATAGCTGAGATTATATTAGATGTACCATCCAATCTGTCTGACTCAATTCAGATCCGTTTACCATCTTGACATTTTAGCACAATATGTTTTCTTCAACAATTCACAATAGCATCATGCAGAGTCAACCAATCCATACCCAGAATCACATAAAACTTATCAAAGGGTAACAACATCAAACTAGCGGGGAAATTGTAACCCCTAATTTTCAGTGGACATGATTTACATATCTAATTAACTAGAACATAGTCACCAAGGGATTTGTAACTTTGACAGTATATTCAGTGAACTCAATAGGTATTTTTTTTGCCTACTAATGTAGTGCATATATACGAATGATTTGATCTAGGATCAATCAATGCATATACATTAATATCAAAAAGAGAAAAAGTACCCACAATAACATCTGGAGCAGTAGCTTCCTCTTGAGCTCAGATTGCATAAGCCCTAACTGGTGTTCTTGCTTCAGACCTTTCATTCATTTTGTTATTCTTTCCTCGACCAGCAGTAGCATTTCTAGTGTTTCCAAATTGTCTACCTCTCTGAAAAGTTTTTTCAGGCTTGTTTGATTGATTTTCGAAGTCATTTTGCTTCTTCGGATAGTTACGAAGAAAATGGTCAGTAGATCCAGAATGGAAATAAGCTCCCGATTTTGATCCACACTCACCAAAGTGTCTTTCATTGTATTCATCACACACATGAACGATTCTCTCAACATTTCTTACACTTCCAACACTAGCCACTAGAGAATTAACTGACAGGAAATTGTTTTGCCTCAGTTTTTCTTTACCAACAAATTTTGAAGGAGCAGCTGATCGATTGATTTCATTTCTGATATTCTTCAAGGGAGAAGTTTGAGCTGGCTTGAATGACCCTCTTTTGTTGTAGACTCTGAATTTCGAATCTGACTATCGTTTGCTTTTACAAATTTCCTCAACTTTCTGAGCCCACGCTGAAAGTTCTACAAATTCCCGTAACTTTAATGTTGCTACAACCATACATATATCGTCATTCAACCCATCTTCAAATTTAATACACATTTCTTCCTCATTTGATACGATGTTACAAGCATACTTACTTAACTACACAAATTCATGTTCATACTTAGCTGGAGTCTAGTTTTCTTGTTTTAGCTCGAGAAACTATTTCTTTTTCTGATAAAAAAATCAACTAACATACTTCTTCTTAAATTCATTCTTAAAGAAGTCCCAGCTAACACGATCGTCTGATGCCATTGTGCACAAAGTATCCCACCATAAATACTCCTCATCTTTCAGTAAAGATACCGCACACCTCAAGCGATCTTCAGGGGTGCACAACAACTCTGCAAAAACTCTATTTGTGTTTAATTGCCAATACTCAGCTTTTGAAGGATCATCATCTACTGTACCTTTCAATTCTTTTACTCCCCATTTCTGAATTTTGTCTATAGATACTCGAGTAACCACCACAGGTACAGTGTTTGGAGTATTTAGGGGTGTTGGAGGTGGCACAACAGGGGTTTGAGGTGGCAAAGTTGAAAGATTTGCTTGCTTAAACTCGTTGAACCATGGTTCATCATTACAAGAAATACATTTTTCATTTCATCACTAACGATTGTTGAATAGATGCACTATTACTTTCTTTGAGATTTGAAGCTTGAACATTACTTTCAGCTTCATTAACTATAGCTCGATTCAATTCAGCTGACATCTTGAATCTATAAGAAATTACAATGTTAGAATGGATCAAAAGGATCACACTATCATAGGGTATATGTGGCATGTATATACTAAACTTTACTCTGCTACGTTAGTCCTAGAATCAACTAAACTGTAGCTATGATACCATTAAATTTAACACCCCTAACCCGTATCTATCGCCACAATAGGGTTACGGAGCATTACTGTATAAATTTCTATTAAAAACATACATTTCAAACATTAATGTAAACATAATTTAGTCCATTCATATAAATACATTTTGTCCCTTAACCAAGCCTTCGAGGCCTTAGAAATAAATTAGAAACAATTTGGGACTAAATTGGAAACATTTGGAACATTTAAGAAAAAAATTGGAAAAATTGAACTGTAGGGGTCACACTGCCGTGTGACTCACATGATTGAGACACACGTCCGTGTCTCAGGCTGTGCAACTTTCAAAATAGGGACACACAGCCGTGTCCCAACTCGTGTTTGAGCCCGAGTAACTCTCTAAGTTGGGTCACATGGCTAACCCACATGGCCTTGTGCTAGGATGTGTAACTCTTGAAATAGCCATACACGCTCATGTACCAGGCCGTGTGCTAGGTCATGTAATAGCCTGACTTGCATGCCTTAAAACTTATAGGGGACACATGATCGTGTCACTTGGCCATGTGTCACACATGGTTGTGTCACATGCACGTGTTTTAGGCCGTGTGGACATGAAATTGGCTAAAATCAAGCCATTTCCATCACCAAATCAAGCATGTACCTAAAACCATTTTGTACACATGATCAAGGCCTCATAACATGACCAAAACGAATATGAAATGACCAATTCACTAGTCTAAAATCATTCAACCAATATGCCATATAAGGCACCTCAAGAAGAAACATACAAACTAATTTAAACATATGCATTACCACATTTAAAACATACACTTGTAGTTCAATATCATCTTAAAGCATAACATAATTAAGACCATAAGTAACTCAACAAAAACATACCATTTTTGTAACACCCGTTACCCATGTTTGACACCGGGACAGGATACGAGGCATTACCGAACTTAAACACCAGCAAACATACACAAATAGGGTCACACACCCGTGTGGGTAGACCGTGTGGTCACTCATGCCCGTGTGGCTTGGGACACGCCCTTGTCCTCAGCCTGTGTAACTCTCTATTTATGATGTCATCAACACAAATAGGATCACATGGTCAAGTCACATGCCCATGTGCTCAGACCGTGTGGCGAATTAAATTCCAAAATCAGGTGCAGAATTTACACGGCCTAGGCACACGCCATTGACCTAAGGCTGTGCCCTTCACAAGGCAGAGACACACGCCTGTGTCTCTGCCCGTGTGTTTACTACTGGGCATTCTGTTTTACATTAATTAGGGTGCAGGGGACACACGGTCAGATCACACGCCCATAGGGCAGACCGTGTGTCACACACAGCCTAGACACATGCCTGCCCGTGTGGAAAGCTTTGAGGCTATTTGCCAAGCCATTTGTCACCCTTAAATGCTCATTCACTCGTACATTTTTGATGGCATGCAACATAGTATATTTAGTCAAGCAAATACTCATAAACTTGATTAATTCATGACTTTGTAATGTCAACATATCACCTATCCAAACCATCATGCTTTCATATAGCATTCCACACCAATTTCATATTTATTCATCATGGTACCTACTTCCAATTTACTTAATTATACCATAGCTTTGGTCATACTTATTACCCACGATTCATTCATTTAGCATATATGCCATTCATCACACATTTCATCCACCAGCAACCATATCAAGCATAACACACTGCATGCATGCATAATTAATTAGGGTTACAACCCAAATAGTCAATATGAACCATATCACATGGCTATATACAAAATGAATCAAATATTACCATAAGCCAACACATTTGGCTAAACAAATATGACATAACAAAAGACCAAGTCCCTATACATGCCATACTCAAAATGTTGAGACTAACTATACCCAAATGTCCAGTTGATAGTGTGATCGTTTAACACCCCTTACCCGTATTCGACGCCGGAACAGGGAACGAGGCATTACCAAACTTAATTGTTCACAAACATGCAAAAATCGGGCTATAAAATTTCATTTGTATCAAAAATTTTCATACACATGCACAATGTCCCATACACGGGCCTGCGAAGTCCTAAACATGCATTGAAAGTAGTTAGAGACTAAACCGAGAACCTTAGAAATTTTTGGAAAAACTTAGAAAATTTTCCCATGATACAAGGTCACACGCTCGTGTGGACATAAGGACACGCCTGTTTGGACATAGGGACATGCCCATGTGCATTCGACAGGTTCGTGTCCTCAGGCCATGTAACTCTCTGACTATGATGTCAGCGAATAATTTGGACCACACGGCCAAGCCACACGCCCGTGTGCTAAGGCCGTGTCCCCCACACGATTGAGACACACGGCCGTGTCTCAGACCGTGTGGCCAACACTTAGGCTATTTTCCAAGCCTTTAAGTTACCCTTAATCCTTCACATTTTTATTTCCATATTACACATTTAATTCATGGCCATGACCATTTAGATTGGTCATAAAACATTCATCAAGAGCATATTTCATAACACCAACCATATATAGCCAACAAGCATAATCACATCACAAGCATTAGAACATAGCATAGATAGATAGGTTCACAAACCATAATCAATATGAGCCACCCTTCATGGCCATATACAAAAAACTCAATATAGGCCAATACATTTGGCTAGTCATGTTAACACATACCATAAAATAAAAACCAAGTCCCTATACATGCCACTCACTTGAAGGCACTTTCATATATATATATATATCAATATTCCAAAGGTGATGGTTTGATAGTGTGGTGCTATCTTCGACGACCTCTAACCCCGAGCTAACCTATCAACACTAAAGAAAAGGAAAGGAAGGGAGTAAGATTTATAGCTTAGTAAGACTGTATGAAATTAATAAGCAATTTATCAACTAGCTTATCAAGGTAATACCACCATTTGGGCTTTTGCTTATGTTCAAGTCAAGTTGTTTTCTCAAGTTACAGTCATTACATTATTTATATCTGGATCTATGGAACTTCAAATGAAGATCCGCTAATTTTTCATGAAACTAGACTCACATATATTCTTACCATAAAATTTTTAGAATTTTTGGTCTAGCCAATAAGTACAGTTTATTCTTTAAAGTCACCCCTGTTTCATTGTCTGACAGTTCCGACCCCTCTTCAATAAAAATTAATTATATCCTTGTACGGGATTCAGATGATGTTCACTTTTATTTCTTTAGGAAATTGAATTATTAAAGATTCTAAGAATATAAATTATAACCTATAATTATTTTTGTACATTTTTTAATGATTTTCCCAAATCAGAACAGGGGATTTCGAAATCATTCTAACTCTGTCTCACAACAAGTCAAATATCTCATAATATGAACTTCTTTTGCTTACACCATTTCTTCTATATGAAACTAGTCTTAATAATATTTAATATCATATTTTATTCGGCCTCTAATTCGATTTCTAAAATTTTTGGTGGACTTTCAAAGTCGGACGGCTGCTGCTGTCCAAAACTATTTCAATGTTAATTTTACCCTTTCATAATTATCTTTCAATTGGCTTTCATGCCAATCAATTTCTCTTTTCATATTCATTAGGCCACAAGGTGAAGGGATAAACATATCATGTCCCAATTTAATTCGACCTAAAAGCCTCACACATAATCATCCATCAAATTTACCACATAATTATACACCAACAAGGTCGTCACAAAGTCATTCTCATAGGTATGACTTACTCATTTACATTATTACCAAAAGTCCAATATACATCGAGCTCATCACTCATGAATTTTTAGTACATACCTTTACCCTTTCAACATGATCATAAACATAGCTTACTAATTTTCATTCCTTACTAATCATACAACATACATTGAGCACGCATTTCATGAATTTCATGGAAGTACCTGTATCACTCACATCATGGTCATAACCTCTCTTATTCTGACATCAACCGTAAATTTCCCGTTGAACCATTTGGAATACTACAGGATATTCAATAAGCCTAAAGATAGGGTAAGGTGTCGACGCCATGTCCTGAATATGGTCTTACACTGGCTCACACATCAAAGTTGATGCCATGTCCCAGACATGGTCTTACACTGGCACTCGTGTAAGAGGCCGATGCCATGCCCCAGACATGGTCTTAGACTGGCTGTCATCTATCAGTGCCGATGCCATGTCCCAGACATGGTCTTACACTGACACTTATCAAGACGATGCCATGTCCCAGACATGGTCTTACAGTAGCGCTCATATCTCGAGGCTGATGCCATGTCCCAGACATGGTCTTACACTAGCTTTCATATCTCCCTAGCATCATGGCATGAATATCCGATTTATTCTTACGGTTCAACCGGGAGTTTCCCATATTAATCTCATCATACATTACTCATAGCCACATTCAAACATTTTATGCAAAATCAATCATTAAATGCATAATAAGATAAAGTTGTAATATTTACGCACATCTTACTCGTTTCAATGGAATATCATATTCCATCAAATTTCCAATGTATCCAATCATCACATAAATGTTATTAACATTTGGCATCACATTCTCATATTCAATATCATCAACATATAATTCAATACAATCATAGTAAGATAGATTTCAAGTATATTAACAATAACATGGATAATATGCTTATTTAGTCACACGGATTTACCTCGAATGCAAAAACGATAATTATTCCCTTTTTGTCCTAAACCACGTACTTTCTTGATTTAAGCCCGAATCTCGATTTTCTTGATCTAAAATAATAAAATTTACTCATTTAATCATCACAATAAATTAAGCGTTTCACAATTCATACTTTAGAAAAATGACCATTTTGCCCATAGACTTTCACAAAAATTACGATTTTGCCCCTAGGCTCGTAAAATAATTTTTATCAAATTTTGTCATTAGCCAAGCCTAGCCCAAACTTTTTTACTCTTTTAGCAACTCTAAATTCCAATTATTTCACACAATTCTCATCCATTTAACAAACTTTACAAAATGGTCCATATTAGGTGTTTTCATGAAAATCCTTTCACAAAAGTTGTTTATTTAACAACAAAGATTCATTTTCTTCCATAAAAATTCAGAAAAAAAACATGAATACTCTCATGGAAAAACCCTAGACTTTCATCCATTTTGCAAAATAGTCCCTTTATTAGCTAGATTATGCTACAAGGGTCCCAAAAGTACAAAAATTACCAAGAAAGGCCATCCAAATCACTTACTTGTAAGGGATATAAGTTTCTGATATTTTTGAGCTTTCAAAACCCCCTCTTTTTTGGTTTTTTAGTGGGGAAGAAGGAAGATGAAAGATGATACCTTTTTTTCTTTATTTTATTATATTACTAGTCAAATTAGTCACCAACATTTCCCCTAACTTGGACCCTACAATAATTTTGTCTCCTTGATTAGCCAATAACATATTTATGGTCTATTTACTCAATAAATACCCTTAATTTAATGTTCTATAGCTATTTGACACCTTTAGCTAGTAGAACAAAACTTTTGCACTTTATGCGATTTTGTCCTTTTTCAAAATTAAGCAAGCAATCTCTAAAATTATTTCACCAAAATTTTCATGCACTCGTATAATCATGTTATAACACATAAAATAACATTAAAAATAATTTCTCCAGCCTCAGAATAGTGTGTTTCGAAACCACTGTTCTGACTAGGCCCAAAATCAGGTTGTTACAATTCTCTCCCTTTAGGGATTTTCGTCCCCGAAAATCTTACCGGAAAAGTGGTTTTGGTATTCACATAAACTTATCTTTCCCATAATCATCGCTAAAGAACTTTCACTCGACTGTGCCTCTAATACTTATCTCTTTACTTTCTCATATCAGTGTCATAATCGATTCATTGCTAAACCCCACCTCAGCTGAATTTCAACCTCCATCTGAGAGTTCATATACAAAATGGTCCAATCTATGCCATCATGTCACATATACGCACATACTTGAATCTTTTCGAATTCTAATAATAAAACTAGCCAATTCATCTAGGCCTTACACTCTCTATAATTTCACTTAGTCCGATTGATTACCAAAGTAACTCTTAGTTGCCTTTAAATCTCAAAGCCTCCTTTAGATCTCCTAAGAAATCACAATAAATAACCGGAATCTCAGTTCGATTAGTGGAGACTAGTATTCCAAGAAATCCAACAATCATATAGACATTAAATTTAATAAATCTGATGAGCGAGGATTCAGTACATACCGGCATGATTCACAAATCTCATCAAGCATCTAGCAATAAACTACATCACATTTTCCTCTTTCCAAGACGGGAATAATTCTGATATGGCCTCGAGAATAATCCTTTCTCGTTTCTATTCTAAAACCAGCACTGGAGAAGATAGCTCCGGTAAAACCTGATGCTCGGCTCTAACCCGGTTAACAATTTAGATCTTTTTGTAGCATCGAAAGCTCTAAGCTATAACATTATCTTATTGTCTTAAAATACATCACAATTCATACAACAGTGCATCACCAAAAATTAAGAAGTCTTTGCCTAACTGCAAACTAGACCAGTTCAAATGCTTCAGTTAACAATATTCTCATTTGTCCAAGTTTTGCTAATCATGGAATAAGCCATTCGACATTCATAAGACGAAAATTTTATCATGCAATCATTTAGAATTCACTCATCATGCTAATCAAAGACCATTCACTTGCATTAGCTCAAATAACCAATATATCTTAATTGAAGACATTAGCTTTGATTAACTTACTTGAGAAAAGAGATCCATCATACCAATTGAAATTCAAAATTTCTTCACTTATGCCTTTGCCGATGTCAAATCCTTATAGGAAATTAGAGAAATCCAAATACTAAAATCACTACATTACCATGATCAAATCAGGAGCATAGTCACACATGACATGATTATCGCAAGCTAAAGAACACACTTTGAACATGAGTCATAATTGATAGATTATGGAACAAAGATAACAAGAAAACCAAGTAAAGAAATCCAAGATAAAGAAATCCCGAGATACGATACTATATCGGAAGACCGAAAAAAAACTCTTAAGAAAATATGAAAGACCTCGATAATTCCTCAGAGAGAAAAAGTCCAGAAGAAAAAATCATTTCATCCTACTGGAATCAAATGCAACAATTAAAGGAAATAGAATCATAGCATTATATGCATTTTCTCATAAGTTCCCAACAGACAGAATATAACAGAATACCAGAGAGAAGTAGAGCAAAACATATTATAAACCGGTCAGACCGACAATGCTTTCGTCTGACATTTAGATCAAATAGTATTCTCATATAACAAGAATTTCATCAGAAGATAGATAGCTACTATAACACTTCCGAGAACAATGATCTTTTAGAATATATCAAGAGAGGCAGTCATCATCTGTTCACTATAATTACTATACTCAGAAATCTCATATTTCAAATATTATTTCTCCAACTATTTTTGTCATTATAAATCCCATATTATTCTCTAACTGTGGCAGTGCATAATAGTTATTCTCTAACTGAACCCTTTGGTTTGACACTTGTGAGTTTATTCAGTGCAAATTTCATGAAATTCCATTACAAAACACCACACCAGTAAGGGGGTGAGGTCATAGGGCCTCTAACTCGACTGGCATATACATATGCATATGACACAACTTTCATCATCATAGAGACACCATCACAATCATGTCATTCATTTTAGGGAAATTATCGTTCATATTTGTATTTCACAATTTTTTGATTATCTTATTTACTCAAGTTCATTTATGCACACATTCTATGAATTTTGGATAACTTTTCTCGTCACATTCACTTAATTAAACATATCAAGCACATCATATCATATGAGGGCCAACAAACATGGATGAATATACATTACAATTGAAACTTTGATTTTGCACATCATCATATGCATGTCATTACAATCATATAAATCTATCCGAACAATTTAATGCATTTACTTAAGTTATACGAGCTTGCCAATCGTAATCATTCAAATAATTATACATGAACATTCTTTCTACCTGTATTTTTAGTAAGTTATTTAAACACATGCATTCACTCGAACAAATCAATCATATATAGATAAGCTTATTATGCCATAAGCTCATTATGCCATGTACACATTCTATTTCATGTTTCTCATAGCACAAATATGTACATATATATTTCACAAATTCTGTTCATACCTTTCTGAGTTTCAACTCCTCATAACTGCACTTATTTGAATACTTTAGTATCACCATCTACGTGATCGGGTGTAGCTCAGTTGGAGAGTACCTTTATCTTAACAAGATAGTTCTTATTCGCATCGGGAGACATCACACTATCACCAATTTGTGGCATATATAGCTAGACTCTTACACGTGTTAGGTTAGTCCAAGAACCGACTAAACCATAGCTCTGATACCACTAAATGTAACACCCCTTACCTGTGTCCGACTTCAGAATAGGGTACGAGACATTATCGGACTTAATCGTTCATAATCATACAAAAATCGAGCTACAAAATTTCATGTATCAAAACTTTTCATACACATGCATAATATCCCAGTGTCCTCAGGCCGTGTAACTCTCTGACTTTGACGTCAGCAAATAATTTAGACCACACAGCCAAGCCACATATTCGTGTACTAAGGCCGTGTCCCTTACATGGTTGAGACACACGACCATGTCTCAGCCCGTGTGGCCAACACTTAGGCTATTTTCCAAGCCTTTAAGTTACCCTTAATCCTTCACATCTTTATTACCATATTACACATTTAATTCATGGTCATGACCATTTAGATTGGTCATAAAACATTCATCATGCACATATTTCATACACCAACCATATATGGCCAACAAGCATAATCACATCACAAGCATTAGAACATAGCATAGATAGATAGGTTCACAAACCATAACCAATATGAGCCACCGTTCATGGCCATATACAAATAACTCAATATAGGCCAATACATTTGGCTAGTCATGTTAGCACATATCATAAAAACACAAAAACAAAAACCAAGTCCCTATACATGCCACTCACTTGAAGGCGCTTAGCATATATATATATCAATATTCCAAAGGTGATGGTTTAATAATGTGGTGCTGCCTCCGTCTACCTCCAACCCCGAGCTAACCTATCAATATTAAAGAAAAGGAAAGGAAGGGAGTAAGCTTTATAGCTTAGTAAGACCATTTGAAATTAATAAGCAACTTATCAACTTGCTTCTCAAGGTAATACCACAATATTTGTGCTTTTGCTTATGTTCAAGTCAAGCTGTTTTCTCAAGTTACAGTCACTAAATTGTTTATATCCAAAGCTATAGAACTCCAAATTAAGATCTGATAATTTTCTATGAAAGTAGACTGACATATCTTCTTACCATGAAAGTTTCAGAATTTTTGGTCTAGCCAATAAGTATATTTTATTCTTTAAAGTCACTCCTATTTTGCTATCTGATACTTCTGACCCCTCTTCAGTTAAAATTAATTATCTACTCGTACGAGTTTCAGATGATGTTTCCTTTCATTTATTATGAAAATAAACTCATTAATAATTCTAAGAATATAAATTATAACCTATAATTATTTTTTTACAATTTTTAATGATTTTCCCAAATCGGTATAGGGGATTTCGAAATCATTCTGACTCTGTCTCACAACAATTCAAATATCTCATAATATTAACTTCTTTTGCTTACACCATTTCTTCTATATGAAACCATACTCAATAAGCTTTAGTTTCATATTTTATTTAGCCTTAATTCGATTTCCAAAATTTTTTTTGGATTTTCAAATTTGGACGGCTGCTGCTGTCCAAAACTATTTCAATGTTAATTTTACCCTTTCATAATTATCTTTAAATAGGCTTTCATGCCAAACAATTTCTCTTTTCATATTCATTAGGCCACAAGGTGAAGGGATAAACATATCATGCCCCAATTTAATTCGACCTAAAATCCTCACACATAATCATCCATCAAATTTACCACATAATTACACTATAGGTATCGACCTAATATTTATAAGGTCGTCACAAAGTCATTCTTATAGTTATGACTTACTCATTTACATTCTTACCAAAAGTCCAATATACATCGACCTCATCACTCATTAATTTTTAGTATATACCTCTACCCTTTCAACATGATCATAAACATAGCTTACTCATTTTCACTTCTTACTAATCATACAACATACATTGAGTACGCATTTCATGAATTTCATGTAAGTACCTATATTACTCACATCATGGTCATAACCTCTCTTATACTGACACAAACCGTAAATTTCCTGTTGAACCATTTGGAATATTATAGGATATTCAATAAGCCTCAAGCATAGGGTAAGGTGTCAACGCCATGTCCCAAACATGGTCTTACGCTGGCTCACACATCAAAGTCGATGCCATGTCCTAGACATGGTCTTACACTGACTCTCGTATATCGAGGCCGATGCCATGTTCCAGACATGGTCTTACACTGGATCTCATCTATTGGTGCCGATGCTATGTCCCAGACATGGTCTTACACTAGCTCTCATATCTCGAGGCCGATGCCATGTCCAGACATGGTCTTACACTAGCTCTCATATCTCGAGGCCGATGCTATGTCCCAAACATGGTCTTACACTAGCTCTCATATCTCCCTAGCATCATGGCATGAATATCTGATCTATTCTTACAGTTCAATCGAGAGTTTCCCGTATTAGTCTCATCATACATTACTCATAGCCACATTCAAACATTTTATGCAAAATCAATCATTAAATGCATAATAACGATAAATTTGTAATATTTACACACATCTTACTCGTTTCAATGGAATATCATATTCAATCAAATTTCCAATGTATCCAATCATCACATAAATGTTATTAACATTTGGCATCACTTTCTCATGCTCAATATCATCAACATATAATTCATTACAATCATAGCAAGATAGATTTCAAGTATATTAACAATAATATGGATAATATGCTTATTTAGTCACACGGATTTACCTCGAATGCAAAAAGGCTAATTATTCCCTTTTTATCCTAAACTACATACTTTCTCGATTTAAGCCCGAATTTTGATTTTCTTGATCTAAAATAATAAAATTTACTCATTTAATCATCACATTAAATTAAGCGTTCCATAATTCATACTTTAGGAAAATGACCATTTTGCCCCCAGACTTTCACAAAAATTACGATTTTGCCCCTAGGCTCGTAAAATATTTTTTATCAAATTTTGTCATTAGCCAAGCCTAGCCCAAACTTTTTTACTCTTTTAGCAACTCTAAATTCCAATTATTTCACACAATTCCCGTCCATTT
Organism: Gossypium hirsutum; assembly: GCF_007990345.1. Classification (NCBI taxonomy): domain Eukaryota; kingdom Viridiplantae; phylum Streptophyta; class Magnoliopsida; order Malvales; family Malvaceae; genus Gossypium; species Gossypium hirsutum. The sequence goes on along the minus strand of NC_053436.1, from coordinate 44,133,253 downwards.
AACAAACTTTACAAAATGGTCCATATTAGGTGTTTTCATGAAAATCCTTTCACAAAAGTTGTTTATTTAACAACAAAGATTCATTTTATTCCATAAAAATTCAGAAAACAACATGAATACTCTCATGGAAAAACCTATAATTTCAAACATTTTGCAAAATAGTCCCCTCATTAGCTAGATTATGCGACAAGGGTCCCAAAAATACAAAAATTATCAAGAAACGCCATCAAAATCACTTACTTGTAAGAGATATAAGTTCTGATATTTTTTAGCTTTCAAAACCCCCTCTTTTTTGGTTTTTTAGTGGGGAAGAAGGAAGATGAAAGATGATACCTTTTTTTTCTTTATTTTATTATATTACTAGTCAAATTAGTCACCAACATTTCACTTAACTTTGACCCTACAATATTTTTGTCTCCTTGATCAGCCACTAACATATTTATGGTCTATTTACTCAATAAAGACCCCTATTTTAATTTTCTATAGCTATTTGACACCTTTAGCTAGTAGAACGAAACTTTTGCACTTTATGCGATTTGGTCCTTTTTCAAAATTAAGCAAGCAATCGCTAAAATTATTTCACCAAAATTTTCATGCACTCATATAATCATGCTATAACACATAAAATAACATTAAAAATAATTTCTCTGGCCTAGGAATAGTGGTTCCAAAACCACTGTCCCGACTAGACCCAAAATTGGGCTGCTACAGATCGAGTCTCCGACGTCCTTCGATCCCCGAGCTAGCTTGGTGATATTATAAGAAAATGGAAAAGAGAGAGGAGTAAGCATAAAGCTTAGTAAGTTCACATGCAAATAAATAGAAACATAATCATATATATATACCATTGACATAACATAGTTTACATTTGTGTCATCATAGATTCATAGGCATAACTTAAATTTGTAGACATAACTTACACATTTTCAATCTTACCAAAAGTTCATCACACACCAAGCTCATTTATATGAGTTTTTCATACATGCCTGTACCAACTCGTAACACATTGTCATACTTCCTCAACGTTGACTTACTTGTCAAATAACTCACAGTTTACTCGTTGAACACTCAAAATACTATCGGATACACGGAAGACTTGTACATAGTGCTTCAAACGTAGCTACATGTTACCTCATATCACAATCACATATTGCTTGCTCTCGAGCTAATCACGGGCCTGCTCACACAAGCTGACAGTCAGGAAGTAACTACTCGGGCTGCTCACACAAGCTGACAGGTACCCGCAACACATGCTGAGCTACCCAGCCACCGGTAGAACTTACAATTCTAGCACCCGGATTCACATAATCACATATACATATAATTTCATGAGCTCATAATCACATAGTTCCTAGTGACATGTCACATTGTATCCTAAATTATTCCTGAGGTTCAAATGAGATTTTTCTCGATATCACATATTCGTCGAACTCGTTCACAATGTCATTCTCATTGACCATAATATTGTTCATACACTCATTATAAAAATCAAACATAGAAATTCATACATTAATAAAGCATTAAAACATGATACACTATTGCATTATTTACACGTGAACTTACCTCGGTGCAAAATATGGACAATTAATTTGATTTAGTCCAAAACCTTGTTCTTTCCCCGGTCTAGGTCCGGACTCTGTTTTTCTTGATCTATAATAGCAAATTCAGCTTATTTAATCATCACATTATTCAAATCAGTCCAAAAACTATATTTAGGTAAAATTATAGTTTTGCCCTTAAACTTTCACATATTTGCAAATTAGTCCCTAGGCTCGTAAAAAGAAATGTGTTTATTTTCTTTGTTACCCAAGACTAGCTGGACTTATAACATACTCATAGAATCCCACATTTCTCATTAAATCATGCATCTTACTTCCCATTTTACAAACTTTACAAATAAGTCATTTTTAGCCATTTTCACTAGAAGTCACTTGGTAAAAGATGTTTATCACACATCAAGCATTCATATTCCTCCATTAAACATCAAAACACATGCATGTTATACATGGGTCAAATTTTAAACATGAACCCTACTAAAAAATATGGCTAGAAATAAGTAAATTGGGTTACGAGGGTTTCAAAAATGTAAAAAGCATTAAAAACGGGGCTAGGATGCACTTACGATTGAGCTTGTAAGTTGAAGAAACCCTAGCTATGGAACCCTTGAGATTTCCGGCCAAGGTGGGAGAAGATGGACACAATTTTGACTTATTTTCCCTTTTTATTCTTTTATTAACCAAATGACAAAAATGCTCTTAAGGCCTTTCTTTCAAATTTTTCCTATTCATGCCCACTTTTGTCCATAAAAAGAGAAATTGGGAAAATTGGTATTTAAGGACCTCTAATTAATAATTCATGGAAATTTCATGCTTAAGGCTTCTAGAACTCACATTTTGCAACTTTTGCAATTTAGTCCTAAATGTTAAATTGGACACCTTATCAATGAAATTTCTTCTTGAATTTTTTACACAAGCATGAAATCATATCATAGACCTCCTAATAATCATAAAATAATTATTTCTACTTCAGATTTGTGGTCTAGAAACCACTATTCTGACTAGGCCTTAATTCGGGATGTTACAATTTTAATGTCCTAAAAACAACCAATTAATGTGCCCTTCATAGACACCGCAATTATATCCAACATCAACAACTAAAACATGTTAACATTGATTCATTTCTAGCATAGCAATTTAATTCAGTCACAAGCCAAATCAAACCACAAGTGTTCACTTTCATACCATTCTAATTGTACCAAAAAGATACCTATTTACAATCATAATAAGGTACCTAACAACTTGGTTTAGTATATTGTTATATTGTACCAGAACAACCTATATAGCCACATATACATGCCACTACCCTAAGGAGCACAAGAAGTAACAACATCAATGGATAGTGTGAGTTGAAGGTTCGATCCGTCCAAAAGTCAGCAACAATAATATGCAAAACAGTCCAAAAAAATGAATAAGCTTATGAAGCTTAGTAAAAACATAATATATCATTTAAATTAACAAAAACTTAATACATTTCATATTTTACTTGATTCAAAGTTACCGGAGTGTAAACCGGGGCACGTATGTGCAATTCGAGGGTTTCGAAGTACGAACATGGGCATGTATGTGCAATTTAAGGGTATCAAAGTACAAACAAGGGCACATATGTGTAATTCAGGGGTACCAAAGTAACACCAGGGGCACATATGTGCAATTAATGGGTTCCAAAGTACAAACAGGGGCACATATGTGTCATTTAGGGGTACCAAAGTATAAACAGGGGCATGTATGTGCAATTCAGGGAATAATTAACTCTAAGCATTTAATTACATAACTATAATGTGAAAATACATGTAAAAATTCCATTATATAGTGAGAATTTAATTGCATAACTATAATGTGAAAATACATGTAAAAATTCCATTATATAGAGAAATACTATGAACTTACCTTGACAACTAGAGCGTAGAAATACAATCGAGTTAATCTGTGATTTTCGCCTTTCCTCGATTTAGATCTCGTTGAGATTTATTTGATCTAAATAAATAATTATATTCAATTAAGTATTTCAATCAATCTCCACATTCAATTTAATCCATAATTCACATTTATGCAGAATTATAATTTTCCCCTAACATTTTAACTTTTCATAATTTAGTCCTTAAGTTCATAATTAAAATCTAAGCATTTTCATCCCTCTTTCATGCTAGCTGAATTCATTAGGGACCCATATCAACCCATGTAAACCATTATTTCACAAATTTACCATGAATTTTACTACTATTACAAATAAGTCCTTAAATGACATTTTTCATCAAAAATCAGTTTACAAAACTTATTTATTTGTCCACAAAGACTCATAATATACCATCAAACATTAAAAATCATGCAAGAACATTCATGCAAAACCCTATAGCTTTAACAATTTTGCAAATTAGTCCCGGGGCTAGCTAGACTAAGTTACAACGATCTCGAAAACATAAAAATCATTAAAAACGGGGCTTTAAAACTCACCATGCACACAACCAAAGCTAAATTGAATGCTCCCTCTTCTCCAATTTCCAAAATCAGTTTAGGTTAATGAAATGAAGAAGATGGACATCTTCTTTTAATTAATTTAAAATTTATTTACTCATTTACTTTTGTACCCTTTAAAAACATTCAAAATTTCAATAAAACCTTGCCATGAATATCCACTAACTACATAAATTTTTTATTTACGATCTAAGTCCTCTTACTTTGAATTTTCATAGCCATTAAACCCCCTTAACTAATAGAACTCTACTTTTACACCGTTTACTATTTAGGCCTTTTTATTTAATTAGGCATGCAAACGTTGAAATTTCTTAACGAAATTTTAATACGACCTTACTATCCTCTCAAAGACATTAAAATAATAATTTATTCATTGAATTTGTGGTCCTGAAATCACTGTTCCGATTTCACTGAAAATAGACTATTACATTACGTCACATATCAAATCAAATAACATCAGTAGACCATTCATACATTAATTTAAATATAAATATTCAAGCCACATATTAAGCATAACTGAAATACACTTATAGGCCTTAAATCAAACTTACGAGACCTAAAAAATGGTTTGAAAACAATTAAGGACTAATTTGAAACAAAATAGAAAAATATAGAAAAAATTGAAAATTTTGGAAACAAGGGTCACACGATTGTGTGGCCAAACTGTGTACAATTCAAAATTTGGGTCACATGACCGTGTCGCAGCCCGTGTGCCTGTTTATTTACAAATCGAAATATGGTCACATGGCTGTGTCTTTAGATTGTGTAACAACTTATGACCGTGTGTGATAAACTTTCATCAAAATTAAATAGTCCACACGACTATGCGATCTGACCGTGTGTGGCACATGGCCGTGTGACAGCCCGTGTCCTAGGCTGTGTGCACCTAAAATAGCTTCCAAAACAAGAAAAATTAAGCCAATTTCTTAAGTGGCAAGCCAAACAAAAAACAAGCATTCATATACTTTCAAAACACATTCAATCAAGCTAAAAACAGACCAAAACATACAACCTAAGTGTCTAACCTATAACACCCCGAATTTGGGCCTAGAAGTATTGGGCCTTGAGTGGGGGTCTGTAAGGAGGTTGTATATAGGTATTTAATTGTGCAATGAAATGAAATAATTAAATATTTGCTTTAGTGGTTAATGGCTTTGAGAAGTGTTGGAGAAATCTTGGGTTCAAACTTGGGCTTTAGAAAAAATTTTGGTATTAAGTGAAAAAAACCTGGATGCTTGGATGAGGGCGTTTTAAATTGTTGTGTTAAATAAATGACACAAGGAGCAATGTGGTCTAGTGGAAGTGGCGTAATTAAGGTTGTATGGGAGCCTGGGTTCAAGCCTTGGCTCTTGCAATTTATTCTATTTTTTTTAAGGGAACCTGGACTTTGGCCTTTAGACCTTATAATTAATTGGGGATAAAATATGACACAAAAGAGCCTGTGGTGAAGTGGCAAGGTGGCGTCATAGAGTTGGCAAGGAGGTCCAGGGTTCGAAACTCATGGCAATCAAAGAGCATTTATTTTGCTAACAGGGGGCGGCAAGAGTTGGTGTTGAATTTAAACTCTGATGTTGGAAGGATCCCACATCGGGAAGCTAACATAAGAGTGGATGCGAAGCTGGCTTTAAATAGAAAGAACCATGAGGAGAGTAAAGGTACCTTTCTTGGCTGATCCCTTTCGCTGTATGGCGTGCTCGTTTGGGTTGGGCGTCGGCTAAGAGTGCTCAGAGCGTGGATTAACTCCAGTCTCCTTTCAGGTGTGTATTTCTCACTACTCTAGTTGTAGGATGGCTACTTCGGGCCGCGATGGGCCAAAAGGGGCCATGTGGGACCAATGGGCCTACGAGCCCAATTGGATAAGTTGTTTGATTGTGTAGTAAATATTGGACTAGGCTAGGTGAATCTCATATTTGTGGCTAGATTTAGGCTAAAAGGGCCACACGAATAGGCTTTAGGGTCATTCGTATTGTTATCCCTGTTTAGAATACTTTAGTTTACCAATTACATAAATGCCCTCGACTTGTAAAATTACCAAAGTACCCTCGATTTATAGAATCATTGTTTTACCCTTGATTTACAGAATTACTGTTTTAACCTCGATTTACAAAATTACCATTTTACCCTCGATTGTGAAATTACTGAAATACCCCTATAGGGTAGAATTACCAAAATACCCCTCGTTTGTAAAATTACCAAAATACCACTGGTTTGGAAATTACCGAAATACCCTCAATTTGTAAAATTACCAAAATACCCCTGATTTACAAAATTATAGAAATACCCTTGACTTTCTAAAAATTATAGAAATACCATTAGTTTACAAAATTACTGAAATACCCATGGTTTGTAGATTTACCAAAACACCCTTGTAGGATGAAATGACTAAAATACCCCTAATAGGTAAAAAGACCGTAAAGCCCCTATAGGGTAAAGTGACCATAATACCCCTGTATGGTAAAATGACGAATATGCCCTTATGTTCCGTATGACTGATGTGCTTAGGATTTACATATATTGATATTGGATTAGTTAAGTTTGAGTGATAGGTGGTGGTTATCGTAGGTGATTGATTTTGGAAATGTTTCAACTTCAACCCATAACAGGTGTGTAATAACCCTCGCAGTAGCTTAGATTAATATTCGCCGAAAAGCCGAAATGCTAAAATTTTGGCATTTCGGGAACTTGTGATTTTGCCTTTGATTAAAGATGCGATAGATACGATATGATCGGTGTTTGGATCGATGGAGCAGGTAAGAGCGCAATTTTGTGCACGATGGTAAGTTGGCCCTCAATGGGCTGGAATCGGGCCCAGTGGGCTTTCGGGCCCATTTGGGTAAAATTGATAGAAAATGGAATCTGGAGAAGTTGCATGTTAACATGGCTAGTACTGTTGTAAAATTTGGATTAAGCAGGCTTAGTGGGCTAAATCAGCATTCGTAGGGCCCATTAGTGGCCCAAAAGCCCGAATTTGATAAAGTGGGTTAAAGATCATTGTTTAAACACTCGAAAATATTGATAATTGTTAATGAACATGAAAAACCCAGATATTTGGTAAAATTACGAAATTACCCTTATAATATGAAAAATGACTGTTTTGCCCTTATGGGCAAGTGACTGACTTGGACTATGTGGTTGATGGATTTGATTGTGAATATATGTTGGTGATATGAATGACTTCCTTGTGATTGTTTGATTCAAATATGGGCATGACATTCTGCATACATGACATGTTGCATGGGTTGGGTTTTATAAATGGAGGAAGTGCTAAAACGGCTATGCCCCAGTTTACCGAAAAGGGCTTTGCCCCAGTTATTAAAAGAGGCTAGGCCTCCAGTTATATGATAAAGCAGCTATGCTGCCAGTGGAGAGTTTGGTTGGGTGGGTTGAGTTATTCCCCACATGGTGTGTTGGTTGGTACGGGTGGAGAGTAGCGAATGGTGGGTTGAGTAGTCTCCCCAAATGGGCTTGCATACATTCATTGATATTACATGTGATATTGAAATGGGCCTATGGGCCATACCGCTTACAGTAAAGGCTTTGGCTAGTGATATGATTTATGAAAAGGCTTCGGCCCAGTGATATGATTTATGAAAAGGCTTCGGCCCAGTATATGTCGAGACTGAATTAGGGCTTAGGCCCATACTGCTACTGTTTAAGGGCTAATGCCCAGACTGTACTGTTACTGAATAGGGCTTTGGCCCAAATTGTACTGACACTGTGTTATTCACTGTTTGTTTGTTGTTGGGGATTACACACTGAGTTTTCGTAAACTCACCCCGTTTCTAACTATGCAGGTAATCCCTAAGCTTAGATGGTTTGGAGCTGTGAGGGACTCGGAGATGGCCACACTACTGTTTCTGTTTCTTTTAATTACAATAAGTAACCGGTTTATTTTTTTTATAAGTTTTATCTTAATTAATATTATTATTTGGTTTTGGGTTGTAATAAGGCCATTTTAATTATTTTTTTGGGATTATTTTATTTTATACCCTATATTTCACTGATAACAATCCAAAATGGGTTAGACTTAGGGCGTGTTTCCAAAATGATAATTTTTTTCAAAATAACGCAACGATACAATTAATCGATTTATCAAAAATATCTACTTAAATGAATTCCAACTCATTTTTCTCAAAACCTAACCTCGCACCAAAGTGTGGCAATGGTTGTAGGCATATCTAGGATTGGATCCAATTAAGAGCTTGGTACTTAAGCATCCTTCATGGCTCACCTCCTCTGTTTCAAATACCTACCTGGTGCACAACTTCCATTCACTTTATTAACTTAGCAAAGACTATCTTTTAAAACACTAAGAAGGACGTTGAAAGAGGTATGAGTTTTCTTAAAAACTTCAATGTGACACGTCGAATCTGGCCATAACGTTTGGGCCGGGTTTGGGGTGTTACATAACCAATATGCCTTCAATGGCACCAATTTTATACACCAACCAATTCACATTAAAATCTAAAACATACATACTTTAAACACATGCTAAAGTTTCCAATTCATACCTTCCATTCATGTTCAATTCTACCACAATATATCCATTCATATGTGACATAACCCAGAATGACCAAATAATTTACATATAGACCATATAAACCAAAAGTAAACATGTCAAAATCTACTGATAGATATCTAGATAGTGTGATCTTTAGGTTGATCCGGTAGCCCGATTCCACAAAACATTATCTACAAAGAAACAGGAAAAATGACACAAGTAAGCTTAAATAGAGCTTAGTAAGTTCAACGGTTAAAACAATCAGACTTACCTTATAAACATATCAATTATACAAACAATAATAAACAATAATCCTGTCAACCACAACTATTCAACAGATGAGTCTTTATGTAATAGCCCAAAATTGGGTCTAGTTGGAACAGAGGTTTTGGGATTGCAAAATCTGAGATAGAAATAATTATTTTATGATTATTTTGAGGTCTATGATATGATTTCATGATTGTGTGAAAATTTTGTGAAGAAATTCTATGCATAAAGTGCTCAATTTGAAGTTACGGACTAAATTGAATAAGTTGCAAAACTTGCATTCTAGAAGTTTCTAGTATTAAATTGCTTTGAAATATTAATTAGGAGGTCTTAAATAGAAATTTTACCAATTTCTAAGTGATGGAAAAAAATTGGACATGGATGGAATTTTTGAAAGTTTAGTAAGGAAGGGCATTTTGGTCATTTGGTAATTAAAAGAAATAAAAAGGGAAAATAAAGCCAAAGTTGACTCATCTTTTTCATGGAGGCCGAAATTAGCATGGGGGAAGCCATGGCTAGGGTTTTCAAGCTTTCCAAGCTCAATAGTAAGTCCGTTCTAACCCCGTTTTTCAAGTTCTTTACGTTTTTGGAATCCCAGTAATTTGATTAAGCTTATTCTAGCAATAATTTAAGCTAGGATTCATATTTGGAAAAATACCCATATGTGAAATGTGTTTATTTTTCTATTTTATGATAAAATATGAGGTTTTAAATTATGTTAGAAAACTTGTGCTACTCGGTTATGAGTGAAAACGAGCAAAAGGGCTTAATCGGTAAAAATACCTAATAGTCATAAGTATATGTTAGAGTGATAATTTGATGTTTCCATAGAAGGGAAAAGTGATCAGCATGTCATAAAACATAAGAATAAGGGATGAATTTTAATTCCCGAGCCTAGGGGAAAAAGTGTAAATATGCAAAAGTTTAGGGGCAAAATTGTAATATTGCAAAAGTTTGAGTTAAGGACTGTTTTGAATAGTAAATTAATTAAATAAGTAAAATATGATGTTTTAGATCCCTAAAAACGAGATTTGAACTTAGAATGAGAGAAAAATCGAAAATTGGGAAAGTTGGTAAAATGGTCGTTTTAGTATCGAGGTAAGTTCATATGTATAATAAGCATTAATTTATGCATGTTTCAATGTAAAATTGATATATTTATTATAATTTCTGAGGTTTTGAAAGTATGTAAGTTGGTATGATAATAATACAGCAATAATGCTGTAATTTATATTTGAAAGTTAAATTTAGTGAATTAATTGAATTATGTTAAATTAAATGATTATGGTGCCAAGTTTATGAATTGATTTAAAAATATGTCTATGGTACATGAAGTGCATTGAATTATCATATATAAATGTGATTTCTATGATTATGGTTATTACGGGAAATTGTAAGTTCATATGATTTTTAATAAGGCAATGTGTAATTTAATGTTATTGCCTTGATATTAAATGAGATGTAAGTTTATATGTAAGTAATACATCAATATTACTTGTATTATGATATTTTATAATAATATTGGAAATATGTTTATGGATAATTACTTGATTAGTGAAATTGTTGGAAAAGAGAGAGAAATCCCGGCTGAACCTTCGGAAAGATTGGATGATACAGATAGTATGTAGCTAGGTCACATGAATGTGCTGAGTGCACATCATGTGTACAAGAGAGCTAAAAGACATCATGATGTAGTTAGGTCGCATGGGTGATACTATGTGTACACCATGTAGACAAGAGAGCTACGGGATATATGTAGCTAGGTCGCATGCGTGGTTCCAGGTGAAGGACACCATGTAGACAAGAGAGCAACGAGATAAATTGGCTAGGTCACATGGGTGGTACTGAGTGTTCACCTTGTGTACAAGAGAGCCGAACTATATGATGGGTGGAGCTATGTGCTAAAACCACCAAGTATCGAGGATTGATCCGAAGTGTTGAACGGGAGACTCTCTATGTATTGCTTTGTGAGTTTTGTGATGAATAAGTGCAGGAACTTGGTTATGTGAATGATGTGTTCATTAAGTGACCAGGATGTGGTAAGGTTATAAACAAGTAAGTTATACATGAGGATGATTTCATGGTGACCTTGTGATTATGGGCCTATACTTGTGATGTATGAAATGTGGTGAAAATTATTTGTGATATGTATGTTAAAATGAGGTTAATACAAAGAAAGTGTGAAAGAGTGAATTAGCAATAAAACTGTTTTGGACAGTAGCAGTAATGTGATTTTGAAAAATAACCAAAAATAGTAGAAATTGAATCAGAGACATTTATGATTACGTGATCCCCTGTTCTAACTTTAGAAAATGATTTGCGTCTATTTTCATATAAAAGAAACAGAACAAGAAAAGGAGTTCTATATTTTGAGATATTTATGTTTTTGTGAGACTGGTTTAGAATGATTACGTGATCCCCTGTTCTGACTTTGGAAAATCAAAACAATTTGGATAAAAATAACTAGAGGATTAAACTTATATTTTTAAAATCCCTAATGAGTCTATTTTCAAGATAAATCAACAAGAACATTATCCGAGTTCTGTACTGTGATATAATTAATTTTTAGTGAAGAGAGGTCAGAACTGTCAGAAAGTGAAACAGGGGAAATTTTAATGAATAAAATGTACTAATTGGCTAAACCAAAAATTATGAAAATTTTATGGTGGAAAGATATGTGAGTCTAGTTTCAGGGGAAATTTACAGATCTTAATTTGGAGCTCTGTAGCTCGAATTATAAATAAGTAAGTGACTATGTCTCGTGTGGACAGTTTGATGTGAGCATTTATTAGTAAATTGTGAAATCGTACTTACAAGAATCCTATATACATTAAGGATGTGGAATGGAGAGGAAGAGGAGGAAAATAAATATATGTGGAATACATGAAAACTATGGTATATGAAATATTGATATAATGAAATAAATGATATGTGTTTATAAGAAAACAGAAAGAGAATGATATGTATCATGACATGTATATATATATATGACTAGTCTCAATGTAATGCTTGTTGGATATGGAGTTGAATTGAAATGTTTCAGGAAAACATGTCATTTTGCGCATCTGAATTGTGGTATTTTATAAAGATATGATCTAGTTTTAAATATGAATGCTTGATGATTAAGCTGAAGATAGTTGGTAAGATGATAATCTTGGTATAAATGTATAAGTGGTACTATAATAAACAAGGTAAAATGAGTATGAGAGACAATGTATGATGACATACAAATGCTATGTTTGTGGTTTAATTGAGAATATTTAATCATTAAATGAATACCATGTTATATGCTTTTGATTTTGTATAAGTGTGTAAGAGATTAAGGTTGACCAAAGCTTGGAAAATAGCCTAGGTATATTCCACACAGGCAGAAACACGACCATGTGTCTCAGTCGTGTATGGAACACGACTTTGGGACACGGGCGTGTGGAGCCTTAAAGCATGAAATTTCCAAGATTTTCGTAAGTTCTCGGTTTAGTCCCGAACCCTTTCTAAAGTATGTTTTGGGCTTCGTAGACTCAAATAAGGGACTATGTGTAAGTGAATGAACGTTTTGAAATATGAATGAAATTTTATGGCCTGTATTTTAGTTTAATGTTTGTATGTTTGTCCGGTAACGCCTCGTACCTTATCCCGGCCTCGGGTACGGGTAAGGGGTGTTACACTTTATGTTTATACACATAGTGTATAATCTATACAATTAAACTAGATAAGTTAATACCACTTCATTTATACATTTATAAAATCATGTAGACATTTATAAGATTAAATAACGAATCATGTAACCATTGAAAACTTGCCAGATGAACGATATAAACAGATTTGGATCCGCGGTTAACCAACTAGAACACACCAGAACGCTTAAACGAGAACATACATGGGCACCAAGTGCCTAGCCTGTAGGCTAGCATCCCTCTGGAACACACCTGGGCACCATATCCAGCGCTCAAAGGCTTTACATCTGCCCTGGTAACATGTCGGAATCACTGTAAATATAACACAGTAGTCCGCAAGAAATACTGGACTCTAGTATATTCAGTAAACAGTAACAAGTCAAGAATCATCATCTCATTACAAGTCAATCTCATACAGTGCAAAATATAACGTATTTGCATGCCAATTGTATCCTATCCTATGTTCATTCGGGCTCGATACAAGTAATCGCATAATATTTTACAAATCAATTACATTTCTCGCATTGAATTACCTTTATTTTTATAGCATTATATAAATATATATACAAATATTCAACAAATCATAATTCACAACTCAATATAATATTACAAATTATTCTAAATTAAATTGTACGAACTTACCAGGGCTAGATTTCAGAGATAGTAAAGGTTCAAGGACTAATCAACAACTTACCCTTTTCCCTGATTATCTACTTGTTCATGATATATAAAATAGTTTATTTCAACTTATTAGCTTCAATTTTATATAATATTCAATTTCATGCAAATGATTTCCTATTTACAATTTTTCACATTTGCCCCAAACTTTTACACTTTATTCAATTTAGTCCTTAATATTAAAATGAGTCTATTTTCACAATTAATTTAGAAACCTAATTTTTACCAAACCTTTAACCATATAAAAGCAACCCATAAATTCTAAAAATTTTCAATAAAACCCTTCCAAATTTCACATGATTTTAATTAAATCCTTTAACTTAAAAACTACACAAATTACTTTACAAACTGGCTCAAATTAACTATCAAGCTTCTAACCAAAACAGTAGCAATTAAAAAGCTTCAAAAACAACAATGGGAAAACTTCCAAACTTTGACAATTTCACAAATTAACCCTGGGGCTAGATGGTTTAAGCTACAACAATTTTAAAAACATAAAATTTATGTGAAACCGACAAAAATAACACTTATGTGCAATGGCCAAACAAACAAAATGCTTCAAACTTTCATTTCCATGGTTTCTATCACAAGAGTTAAAACAAGAAGGTGATGTTTCCTTTTTTTTTATGTTTTAAGTTTTGTTTATTTTATTTCAACTTTATTTTAATCCGCCCACTATTACAAATTACGTTCTAATTACCATAAAGATCCTCTCACTTTAACTATTTAAACATTTTAGCTAATAATACTAAATACAAATTAATTTTTACCACTTTTATAATTTAACCCTTTTTCTTTAGTTGGCTATAAAATCACTCAAATTTTCGGACCATACTTCAATATAGCTATAAAATTAAATATTTATGGGCTTGGTTTTTAGAAACGAGGTCGTGAAACATTATTTCTAAAACCACTTGACTTTAGGGACAAACCACTTGTATTTAACTATATATTCAAATAGCAAAAATTATCAGATAAAATTCTATATAATATTATATTTGACTCATAAATATTAAATAATATTTTTTACAGACTCATTCGTCAGATTTGTGATCTCGAAATCACTATTTCTAATACCATTGGAAAACGAGAAGTTATAGTAGTGCCTAACCAATATACCATTATGACACCATCACATCCAAATATTAAACATACAACTTAACCATTCATACAAGCATAAATAAACATTATTGTGCATTTTACCATAAATACCTATCAAATTTTACATTTCTATCAACCTAAAATATGCTTTAATACAAACTAATATTTGCCGTATATGTCTCAAGCAAACAATTAAACTTATAACATGTAATGTTCATCTAAACCTCAATTTTCATTTAGCCATTCATGATTGAAGGCATATCATATAAATGATAAGTAACCATTCATCAAAACATTACCATTTCATAATCTTTTTCATGGTTCAAGGATAAACACACATCCAAAAGCATGTGAAAACAATTAATTCCATCAAACATGCTAAATAACCTTGAAGAATACATTACAATATACCATATAAATCACATTACAACATTTACCACATAGTCCCAATATAACCTATACACATGACATATAACCATTCAAAATATAAACCACAATCAATAACCGAAGTACCAACATTTAGGATGGACCAAAAACAAATCGTCTAAATACATGCCACAAAACCAAGTTTTAAACAATAGAAAGACTACTAACTCAATATTAGGATAGTGTGAACTTCGGATGATTCATTTGACATGTTCCGCAAGTTGGAAATCTACAGGAAATGGGAAAAACAAATAAGGTAAGCATATACAATGCTTGGTAAGTTCACAAGTATTAATCCAAGTAACTTACCTTAGGTTTAAATTATACACTACATGATACTTAGATTGTTAAAGTTTGCCTAGCATGGCAAATCAAATATAAAAAAGGTGTGTCAAACATTTATTAGACCATATAGTAACTTAATCATATAACCTTTCAATTCACTGATACAACATATCATTACCATAGATAGTGTGAACTTTGGATGATTCATTTGACATGTTCCGCAAGTTGGAAATCTACAGGAAATGGGAAAAACAAATAAGGTAAGCATATACAATGCTTGGTAAGTTCACAAGTATTAATCCAAGTAACTTACCTTAGGTTTAAATTATACACTACATGATACTTAGATTGTTAAAGTTTGCCTATCATGGCAAATCAAATATAAAAAAGGTATGTCAAACATTTATTAGACCATATAGTAACTTAATCATATAACCTTTTAATTCACTAATACATCATTTCATTACCATACACAAAAAAAATCATTTAATCAATTCACTTTCTTAATCATATTATACAATCGACTAATCTGTAATACATCCCATTTCAAATTAATGCCAAACATTGTTTTCATTTCATAATTTGAATTTTCAATCCAGTTCGCATTACACCATATGAACTTTATTCTCGTATCATGTCAATTAATCTTTATACCAAATGGATATTGAATGTCAATTTAATGTCAACCATTACTTTGTTTCATAGTACGAATTTTGAATCACATTCACCAATTTGTCATGTTTTCATATTGGCCACCTAGGCTTGCATAACAGATTCTCAATATGTATACGATCATCATATCGACTCAATATGTAACACCCTAGAAAAATTGAGTTTTATAACAACAAATTCATTTAACATAGTAATTTTAATCCCAAGGAATTATCTACATCACCTTTTTCCAAGGTTCACTGATACCCGTCCTGGTTAACCTTACTTGGATCAATCAACTTGCCACTACCTTCCACGATCTATTTACCTGTGAAGTAAGACAGGAGTGGGTGAGTTCATTGAGAACTTAGTGAATATATAGGAAACATCAAAGCATGCTTAAAATACGAAGTTAAAAAAAAAAACTTATTCTGAAAGCCATTTTGTGAGCTTGTTCAGTTGTGAAGGTGCGAGACCCAGTTCAGAGTTACTTCCTTGTCAAAAAAATAACATAAAAGTTTGCAAAATAGTTTCCCATGCACTTGTTGGAAATCATACTTAAAAACTTGTCATGTTTTTGTAAGAAAACATAAAACATATTCATGTACTTGACATGTCCATGTGCTTGTTCTTGTTTTTGTTCTTATACTGATCATAAAACATGTTCTTATACTAGAGCATAGCTCAGAGAGTCCTTAACATGTCCCATAAGTGTAGTATAAAGCTAAACACTCTCCTATACACCAACATGTCCCTTTGAATGAAGCATAGCTTGACGTTCCTTATTTCTCCATACCACATGTCCGAAGGCCTCAATGCCCAAATCACAAAAATTATAGGTGAGTACTCACAACCCTTTAGCTTGCCAATATATCCAACTTAGGGCTCACAGAAGGATCTCACACAAAATACTTGTTTACATAGAGCTAACATAAAAGCTCGCAAAACACAGTTTATAAAATTATGCTTTTAAAACTTATCTTAAAACATTTAAAACATAAGCTTGCGTAGGAGCACACATAAAACATATTTTTAAAAACATAATCACATATCTTGAAAACTGAGATTATTAAAAGACTTACTCTTGGAACTTAGTTTCAAAAACTCCAAGCTCCTAAAAACACAACGATTCGCATACAAATGAGGATCCTTGAACACTCATCAATTACCTGAGAATTAAAACAAGTTTTGACTTTCCTTTGTCCTTGCTGGTGGATGATCATGCTGGTTCGCAACATACATAAACATGCACAAATTACTTAACAAAGCACACAAAAGTATAATCGATGAGAGAACCTTTCATGGAAATAACTTAATTTTTAGGCACTATGCGTTTTAGTACTCTTAGTATATACTCTACTTGACTTAGGAAAATGTTACACGCATGGATAGTGTCATAATTGGAAAACAAGTCAACTTTGTAACTCAAGTGTAACCTGACTTATACTAGCGAACCCTAGTTCGCCAAACTAACTGGTGAACCGTAAAACACTAAACTTGTTAAACTTGCTAGCAAACCCCAACTCGCCAAACCAACTGGCGAACCCTTAGTTTGTTGTACCACAGGCAAACCCCCTACTTGGAAAGTTCAAACTTCCAGGCCCTTAGCTTGGGATATTACAACTCTCCCCCATTTAAGCCATTTTGTCCTCGAAATGTTCTTTGCTAAACAATTGCGAATACTGCTCTCTCATTGCTTCTTCTATTTCTTATGTAGCTTTGCTATCCTTGTGGTTCTGCCACAACGCTTTGACCAAAAGAATCTTCTTGTTTCGTAGAAATTTCTCCTCGTCAGCCAAAATCTTCATTGATTCTTAATCATATGTTACACTAAGTCGCACCTCAATTTCATCTGTTGAACAATATGGGATAGGTCTACACGATACTTCCTTAACATAGACACATGGAGCACATAATGAATTCGATCAAGTTTGCGTGGCAAATTAAGTCGATAAGATACTGGACTAATCTTGTTCACCCTCTTGGTACTCAACATCTCGCCGTTTCAAATCAGTATAAGACTTCTGTCTATTTGACACAGCCTTCAACTTTTCACATATCATTTTCACTTTGTCCTCTATCTCACGAACCAAGTCTAACCACTTGTTTTTCATCCAACTGAGCCTAATATAAAGGTGTTCGACATTTCCTTCCATACAACACTTTGAAGGGTGCCATCTGAATGCTTGCTTAATAACTATTTTTATATGCAAATTCTGCCAAAGGTAAGTAATGTTCCCAGCTTATTGCGAACTCTAACACATAAATTCATAACATAACTTCAAGCACCTAAATTAGTCACTCAGATTGGCCATCTATTTGATGATGATATACAGTGATGAAATTAAGATTTGATCCCAAAGCTTCTTGCAAGTTCTTCTAACATCTCGACGTGAATAGATGATCTCGATCAGAAATAATAGAAATTCGTATGCTGTGAAGTCTCATTATCTCGGTGATGTATATTTTTACTAGCCTTTGCAAAGTATAACTTGTGCGAACAACTAATAAATGTGCACTCTTGGTAAGGTGATCCACAATCACCCATATAACATCTTTCTTTGTCGAAGTTAATGGTAAACCTAACACAAATTCCATGGTGATCCTTTCCCACTTCCACTCTAGAATTTTGACTGGTTGAAGCAATCTTGGAGGATATTGATGTTCTGTGTTCACCTTCTGACAGATTAAGCACTTTACCACAAAGTTTGAAATAGCTCGCCTCAAACCAAGCCACCAATACAACTAGCAGAGGTCACAATAGATCTTGTTACCTCTAAGGTGCATTTTATAGGGACTTTTGTGAATTTCACTAAGTATAAAATGTTAAAGCTCGTAGCCATTTGGTACACAAAGTCTTCTACGAAAACATAGTACTCCTTCATCATTTAGTGCGAAGTCCCCTTACACTCCTTGTTCCACTCGTCGAACCTTCTTCATCTATTCCTCTTTTGTGAGTTTTTTCTCTTTGATTTTTTGTGATAAGGTTAGCCTTACTTACAGTTCTGTGAGCAATCCTCCATCACTCGTTACACTCAGTTGTGTAAATAGAACTCGTAGCTAGCATAATGACTTCTTGCTGAGTGCATCAACTACCACGTTCACCTTGCCAGGATGATACTCTATTACATAGTTATAGTCCTTAAGTAACTCTATCCACCTTCTTTGTCGCAAGTTTAATTCCATCTGCATGACCAAATACTTGAGACTCTTTTGGTCTGTGTAAATGGTACATCTCTCAAAATACAAGTAGTGTCACCAAATCTTGAGTGCAAAAACCCTTACTTCTAACTCCAGGTCATGGGTTGGATAGCATCCTAGCCTTGTGTGCGAGGCATCGTTGTAGAGTACAAAATCCTTCCCTATTTCTAGTAGAATCAACATAGGTTCTTTGGTGAGTATCGCATTAAGTTTGTTGAAGCTCTGTTGCCTTTCTTCAGTCCAAGTGAACTCTTCATTTTTCTGGATTAACTTTGCTAGGGGTGTTGCTATGGTGGCGAACCCCTCAACAAACCTACAATAGTACCCTGTGAGCCCCAAAATCTTTGTACTTCTGTAACACTCTTTGGCGATCTCTACCCCACAATTGCTTCAGTCTTTTTTGGGTTTACCCTACCCCCTTTTTTTGAAGCCACGTGCCCTAGAATGCAACTTTCTTAAGCCAAAACTCACACTTACTAAATTTTGCAAACAATTGTTTCTTTTGCAGAATTTGCAACATAGTTCATAGATGAGCATTCTGTTCCTTCATAGTTTACGAATATACCAAAATATCATCTATTAAGACCACTACACATCGATCCAAGTATTGATGGAATATTGGATTCATCAAGTCCATGAATGCAATAGGTGCATCTGTCAACCCAAAAGGCATAACTAGAAATTCATAATAGTGCTCATACCTTATTCTAAACATAGACTTCAACAAATCAGATTCCTTCACTTTAAGTTGGTAGTAACCAGATCAAAGATCTATCTTTGAAAACACTGTAGCCCTCGCATTTGGTCAAACAAGTTGTCAATTCTTAGCAAAGGGTATTTTTTTAATAGTCAATTTGTTCAACTACCTATAGGCAATGCACATTCTTAAGCTACCATCCTTTTTCTTCACGAATAGTATTACCGATCCCCATGGTGATATGCTTGGTCAAATGACACATCTATCAAGCAACTCCTGAAGTTGTATCTTTTGTTCCTTAAACTCCTTCGGTGTCATGTGATACTGTGTAATAGACACTGGTGAACTACTAGGGTACAACTCAATGGCAAACTCCACTTCGTAATCTAGTGGTAAACTAAATAGCTCGTTTGGAAACACATCAAGACAGTCATTCACAGTACGTATCTCGTGAACACCTATCATTTTGTCCTATAAACCCATTACAAATGCAAGATAGGCTTTGCAGCCCTTACCCAACATCTTTTCTACTTTCATTGTTGAGACCACATTGGACATAAATTGAACTCGCTCACCAACCACAACAATTTCCCTGCCTTCATTGCTTTGCAAAGTCCCTCTTTCCAACTCGAAGTCAATCTTGGCTTTGTGCTTAGACAACCAATTCATGCTCAAGATTATGTTGAACCCATAAAATGGCAACTCCATAAAGTTTGCATAGAGAACTTACCTTTGGATTACTAATGAACACATACGGTCCACTCTATTAACCAATATACTCTCACCAAATAACAGGATAGTTCACTCAAAACATTCGAGTACGTTGGAACAAGATTCAATCAAGGAAAATAATGGAATAGTTCGTAGAGTAAAGGCTGTGATAACATTGGTTGAACCCTGTTCTTGGGGTTCCTTCACAGCATATACTCGTGTGAGGCCTTCTGACTCATCTTGGGTAGAAACGAAGTGAGTTAATGTTCACTGCCCAACTTGCCTTGTATCACTGCCTCTGCCTCGACCTCGCCCATAAGCACCAGCTCACACTTAGGTGGGGGTCACATTCTGCATTTGCAATTTCTATTGTTATTTCTGAAAATTGTCGGTGCTACAAATGTAACACCCCGAACCCGAAACCGACACCGGAGTCGAACACGAGGTGTTAACTGACTTTAACCCCTTATAAAATTTATTTTCCAGACACTGCCCAATCTGTGTAATAGTCGTTTTAAAAATCATATCTTGAGTTTCGTAACTCGAAAATCAGTTTCGTAATTTTTCCCAGAAACTAGACTCATGTTCCCATCTATGTATTTTTTTTCTAGAATTTTTGGTCGGGCCAATTAGTACAGTTTATTAGTCAAAGTCTCCCAAGTTGCAGGGGTCGACTACACTGACCTTTGCCCATTACGACTTGGATATCTCCCTGCACGGGGCTTCAATACTGATGCCGTTTGTTTCTTTGAAAACTAGACTCAGAGAGGAATCTGTACATATATGGTACGACCCCTAATTATCTATGGTTAATTTGTAATGAATTTCCAAAGTCGGAGCAGGGAATCCAGAAACCGTTCTGGCCCTGTCCCACAATAATCTGATTATCTCTTAATATACTGCCCATATGATCTTTTCGTTACTTCCTCATGAAAGCAGACTCATCGAGCTTCGATTACATAATTTATTCATCAATTAATTCCACTCCTACTATTTTTAGTGATTTTTCAATCTCATGACACTGCTGCTGCCAGCATCTGTTACGAAAGTAACTAGGTCCATTTCATGCCTACCCTTGATCCAACTCAATCGAACATTCGTGCCATTTTCGCATGGCTTAACGTTTACATGCCAAAATTCAAACACAACGTAATAGCTTATACATGCCAAAATGTTCTTCTAAGCCAACTAAGAAGAAAGTACCAAAACTTGCTATCCGGTGTGATGACTTCGATGACGGCCTGACCCCGCAAAAATAGATGAGTCCAAGCAACCTATAATGGGTGACAAGGAAACACCGAGTGAGTTTATAACTCAGTAAGTCATAAGCAATGCACTACCATCCATCAATAACATTATCACAAGAGGAAACAAAATGGAACGAGACAATTTACTCCATCCATACCGAACCATACCATAGTTCCTCCAACCTATCGATTCAATTTCATATCAATTCATGCATTCACAATCCATATACTCATCAATAGGACATTGAAGCATTTTCATAAATCAATTTATTTTCGTTACAATCAAACGACTAAACGGCCTTTCACCCATCCTACGATAAATTTTATGTACGTGACTTCAAGTATATTTGTCACATAGGTTCAAACTTACCGAGCTCAACACCAAGTACAAGCATAGCACCTATTAGCCATGAACTCAAGACACTTACCCGATCCGCTGTCCGCGATCGACTCAATAGTGTCGCACACATAGTGTCCATAATGATTCACGAATGTATATTGAGTCCGCACACTCAGTGCTATATAATCAACTCGCACACTTAGTGCTACGTAATCAAATCGCACACTTAGTGCTACATAGTCAAACTCGCACACTTAGTGCCGCATGGTCAATTCGCACACTTAGTGCATCATATTCATTTCGCACACTTAGTGCAACATAGTCAAATCGCACACTTAGTGCTGTACAATTTAATCCCGCGCACTTAGCGCCAATCTCATGGTCATAAATGGTTATACCCGCACGTTTAGTGCCGAGATCAACAACTCAGTACATCTTACCTCTTTTCTTTTCATTCAACAATTTCATCATCACATACGTACATGCATATATATATATATGTATATTTATTCATTCCATTCAGCATCAATACATAAACATTATGACCATTTGAAATAATACCAACTACATGCTTAATGACTTACCTCGTGTTGGGTAAGACGGTTCCAACTCGGCTACTCGATAACCTTTTCTTTGCCTTTGCTCGATTCACCTCCTTTAACTCCTTGAGCTAAATCAATAATTTAACTAGTTTAACCATCTTGCTAAACATTCATACTTCAATTACACATGCATATGTATGTTTGTATATTCGGCAATGACAATGGTAATTTAGCAACCCTTAATTTAACTTATAATTGTTCATAACACATTTAAAGCATCCACTCCATTCCATCATTTTAAAGCACATACATTACTCAATATTATCCAAATTCACATTCGGCATTTTCACAAACACACATGCCGATTTCATTCACTCATCTCTAATGTTAATTAAGAAATGTCGAATGTCACCAACTAAATGGCATACACACACACCCACATGTATAAAAGTCATCCACACCACCTATAGCTCATTCGGCCTTCACCCTTACTAGTTTTTCCCATTCTTTTGTCGGTTATATATACATAGTCCTAGGGTAGTATCACGAATGGGCTTACATATATATGTATATATATATATATAGCCGAATATGCAAAGCTTAACTCAACATCACATAAGCTCCTAAGTGATGGCCGAATATGTATATCTATATATATTCATCAACTATACTATTACCTTTAATTTATCTAATCACACAATTTCATCTCATGAATACTTGACCCATTTCTCACAAAAATGAAACAACAACTAAAATGAACATCCCATTTTTACCCCATATGGCCGATTACTTCATTAGTTACCAAGCTAACAATTCAACAATTTCAACCTCATTACAACCTCTACCTATCCAATATAACATGAACACAATCCTCCACCCCTAAATTAGATTCGGCAATCACTTAACCCCTTTAACCTCAACTTTCAAGTTAAAAGCAATTAACCACTCACCATATCCTACATTACTATCCATTTTAATGACATTAACACATCTACTAAGAGTTTCAAGCTTCTTGGCCGAATTTCAACCTCAAAATCCTAAGTCTAATCTATAGGATGAGTAGAATTTGAACTAACCATCTCAAACATGCATAGATTTTCAAGAATCATTCAATACATACCTCATTCTAGCCATCTTCCAAGCCAAAATCCAATAACCAAATCTCCCTTCCTTCTCCTCACTCACGGCAATAGCCAAAGAAAAAAAAAGATGAACACTCCCTCTTCCCTCCTTATTTTATTCATCTCTCCCTTTTTAATTCCTTTCTTTAATTTATTTTAATTTACTTACCAATATTAAATAATAAACAACATAAACTTGGAGGAATGGAGTCATGCTTGGCCGGCCACTTATCAAGAATTGGGCACTTTGACATGCAAGTCCCTTTTTTCTTCCACATGCACTAATAGGTCCTCATGCATTGACCTATCACATTTTAAAATTTTCTCATATAAGTCCTATTGACTAAATTCACATGCAATCGACTAAATCGAAGCTTGAAATTTTCACACATTCATGATTACATATTCTAGACAATAAACATCACATTCACACCTTTCGGTGACTCGGTTTAGCGGTCCCGAAACCACTTCCCGACTAGGGTCAATTTTGGGCTGTCACAACAAACTTGGCTCAAAACAAACACTTGACAGCAGAATATTGATGAGAGAATTGTCATGGATTAAGTGTCGTATTTATAGGCACTAAGTTTCCAGGAAATCTTAGGATACCCTACTTGACCTAGAAAAGGTGTTACTTGCATTTAAAGTATTCCTAAATACACCAGATCTTTATTTCATAATTTGAAGATAACTCAATATCTGACTGGCGAACCCTCAATTCACTACTCAATTGGTGAACATTAGTTCGCGAAACAGATTAGCGAACCCTTTACCATATGTTTTGGTGTATACTGCTTCGTTGAAACACTTGGCAAACTTTTTGTTGGTATTCTTTTGATGAATCCAACTTGCCTAAATCTTTGTGAACTCCCAGTTCATCGAAGCACTGGTGAACCTTCAGTCGCAAGGTCAAAACTTCCAGACCCTATCTCAGTATGTTACAATACACACTTTCATTATGGTGAATTCTATACGCCAAATACCAATACTTAACAATCAAATTTTCTTTTCTATAAGCAAATATCACAACATATAACACATATAGAATCATATTAACTTACTTTTTCCAATACATAACATATAACACATATAGAGTCATATTAACATACTCTTTTCAAATATTTTATTGGATTAAACCTCAGATCCCCCAATCACATATCAGAACAGATATCTTATTTCTTAACATTTCAACACATGCGTGTTTCTGTTAGTTAAGAGCTCTTTTACATGGTTAACAACTAACGTTTCCTATTGTAGGCAGCACCCATCTCACTAGGCTGGTTAGCAACTAACAGTCCCTATCGATCTTAGCACTCATGTCAACTGGTTGGTAACTAACATACCCTACCAGTGACCGCCAACCTGGTTAATATCTAACATGTCCTACCAGTGACCCAACATACAAACCAATCTGGTTAGCAACTAACATGCCTTACCAGTGGCTCCTCATATCTAGATACTAACTTTATACCCCAAGGAAGTTGTATCCATTTCATGGCACAAACACACACACATAAGATTACATGCAAAAGATTCACAAAGTTCCATACCGATGGGTTCACTTAAACTCTAAGATATGACAACCACAACTAGTGATATACAGAAGATAGAAGGAAACTCATAAAAGAGAAAAAGAAATTGTAATACCCTTACCCGTATTCATTGCCAGAATAGGGTACGAGGCATTACCGGAGTTTATGAATTAAATTTTTTTTATATTCAATATAGCCCCTTTATAAATATCTAACCTTCCCTGCAATATTAAATCGAGACCAATCCACATCAACCAAATCAATTCAACATATTTTCAAGATAAATTCATGCATATTTATAAGATAAAGTCATCACATATCTAAAACCAGGTTTGTTAACCATACTAATGGCTAACTTTACATTCATTTCACGTTAACATTTACTTTGTTAGCTTATACATGCCATTGATTTCCAAAACAAAGTTTCTTTATATACCGAGATCCTGAGGTTGACAGTGTGATGTGTCTCCGACCAAATCTGACCTCCAAGCTCTTAACACTACAAAACAGGGAAAAAGGAAACGGGGTAAGCACTTTGTGCTTAGTAAACTCATGTAACAAGAATTATACTTACCTAATATTTTGAATACAATATAATAAACATTCATATATCCATTCAATGCATTATTACCCTAACATGCACAAACTCAACATTCAAGTTAGTACAATAATTTCCATGTACCAATAATATATATGATTGATGAGCTTGTCAATACTATGATTTCCATTTCCTTGTTATTTTTCCATATTTATCTCGTTGAATTTATCGGAATTTTGATGGATTTTCAGAGGAAAACTTTTAGTGCACAATTTCGGGTCCGTCAATTCATATTCATGTGCGCACATTTCCATTTCAGAGAGCACACTCCCGCGAACCTCAACCTTGCAGCGGGATTACCAGTCCAGGCTAAATCCCCTGCAATATAAACTCATAGAGTATTGTCGGGATTACCAGTCCAGGCTAAATCCCCTGCAATGACAATTACTCTAATGAGCTTGGATCTGAATTACCAGTCCAGGCTAAATTCATACCCTAATTCGGATTACCCGTCCAGACTAAATCCATTTTACACATATTCTTCGGGAGGGCTATATCAGGATAGGATCACCCGTCCAGGCTAGATCCTTTTTACCGTCAATTCCTTTTCAGAGATCCATCGAATTTTCCTTTCATTCAACCGGGATTTCTTCCCATTTTATAAAATATATCAATGTTTCATAAATTTCCATATAATGAACATTCAAATCATATTCATGTCAAAAACATGCATTTCAAGCATTTAAGAATATAATTCAAGTTACACGAACTTACCTTGATACTTGTTTGTAAACAATAAAAATCTACTAATCCCGAACTTTTTCCTTTCCGCGATCTAGCTTCTTATTTGAATCTTCCAGATCTAAATAAATAAATTTAATTATCAATTTAATACATTTCATGTTCATATGCAACATTCTCTATAATTCAACTATTATTTATAGTTCATTCAAAGCTATCTACTTGAGGCATAGTCAC
The DNA here is from genome assembly GCF_007990345.1 of Gossypium hirsutum. Taxonomy (NCBI): domain Eukaryota; kingdom Viridiplantae; phylum Streptophyta; class Magnoliopsida; order Malvales; family Malvaceae; genus Gossypium; species Gossypium hirsutum. The sequence continues at coordinate 44,106,732 of NC_053436.1, read as the reverse complement.
TAAATTATTTATAACTTGAGCTACGAAACTCCCAATTAATATACGTTAATTTTACCTGAAACTAGACTCATATATATTTTTACCATAAAATTTTCAGAATTTTTGGTTTAGCCAATATGTACAGTTTATTCTTTAAAGTAACCCCTGTTCTGCTGTTGACAGTTCTGACCCTTCTTCACTAAAAATTAATTATCTCTTCATACAGAATTCAAATAATGTTGTAGTTTGTTTCTATTAAAAATAGACTCATTAAGGATTCTAGAAATATAAATTTAAACCATAATTGTTTTTCTTAAAATTTTTATGATTTTTCAAAGTCAGAACAGGGGAACCCGAATTCATTCTGACCTTGTCTCAAAAAATTCATTATATCTCAAAATTTACACATTCATTGCTTACACTATTTCTTCTATGAGAAAATAGACTCAATAAACTTTAATTCCGTATTTTTTTCATCTTCTAATTCGATTTCTACAATTTATCGTGATTTTTCAAAGTTAGTCTACTGCTGCTGTCCAAACTGTTTTTGTGCAAGCTGTTTATTACCATTTTTCCCCTAAGCTTTTAATAAATGATAAATTCGTCCCTAGTCAATTAGCCTCTCAATTGAGCTGATTTTTCTCAATTAACATTTTATTATATCACCTTAAACTAGTTTACAACCTTTAGGAATCAGAATTTCGGCAATAGACATTAATTCCAAGCATTTTCACAATTAGGTCCTAAAAATCAATTTCTATTGAAATTACCTAATAAAATCATCTCATAAACAAATTAAAGCTTTAATTTCATTCTATTTCATCATAAACTTACAGCACTCAACCATGGTGACTTTCAATTTCATCCATGAAATCAAAAACTAATGAATTTAATAGTAGGACCTAGTTGTAAAAGTCTTAGAAACACAAAAATTACAAGAAAAAGGCAAGGACTAACTCACTTAGTGCAAAAATTATGAAATATCAGCTTAGAGAACCCTCCTATGGCGTTTTTAGCTGCTGGAATTGAAGAGAAATCTAGATATTTCCTATTTAGTCCTAGCTTTATTTAGTTAATTTTGCAATATTCCAATTTTACCCTTAATTTATCAATTTTTCTGCTGATTTCATACCCTTGCCGTCCAGCCCAAATAACTTTTGGGTCTAATTTCCTTTTAAATCCTTTCTCATTAGACTCTTAAGCTATTTAATCACTCTAGCAACTTTTACACCTATTACAATTTAGTCCTTTTCATTTAATTGACTACCCAAACATTAAAATTTCCTAACGAAATTTTAATACCACATTAATAACATTTCATAAATATTATAAAATTATTTTGACTCAGTTTTACGAGATAGAGGTCTCGATACCTTGTTTTTACCCAATTTCTTCAATAATTTCTTTTTCTATCTAATCACTAAATTGGTAAAATTTTTCTATCAATATTTGCATACGATTTTCCTATCATATCAATTTTCAAGAAAAAATATTGAAAAAAAATTTCTCTTTAAATCGGATCTATGATTACGAAACCATTGTTCCGATAACCTTGAATTTAGGCCATTACAGAAATTGCATACTCAGAGATAATTCCAACGAGGTTTGTTACAGTATCTCTATTGCTACATGCATAACCCTTTCTTACTAATTGATCACTTGTTGATTCCTCTCCAACAAAGAACTCTTTCTTAAGCAAGATATCAGGGTATAACAAAGCAAAAAAAGAGGGAAGAAGAACCCGCAATATAAAAGTTTCACTGATATAACTTACACAACTCTCGTACAACTTATTCGTGGCTAATATGCAAAGCTAACTCATACTCTATTATGGCCAACATAATCATTCTTAGAATCTCACATAATAAAATAATCAGAAACTTTAGTTAATTTCTAACTGAGTCCTAATAAAAACTTAACTAAAACTAAACAGTAAACACACATTTGCAAACAGAAAGTAATTAGGTCCACAATTTCACAATCCACTATTAATATTTACTAATAGAAGGATCTATCACACATCTTACTAGAAGAAGATACTAATTAACGGGTTCCTCCCAACAAACATGCCAAGACACAAAACTAGAAACCTAACACTTTTCCAAATGGCTAACCCTTCAATCAAAATCAAGATAAACATACCAGATTAATCTAACAGTCCACCACTCATGACGTATCAAACTGTACAAAATACAAAATTGGAGGATATAACACAACTAAACCTTTCCTTAGTTTAATCTTAAACAACTATCTGCCCAAATAATTCACCAATCTAGGACTACGTCAAGTGGGGTATTACACAGTGGGTCTTCAATCGCCATCACTCCATCTTCTCCTTGTCATGGACTCCTTTTGGAAAAATTACATTTAAGCCCTATGTCCATTTTCGGCTCATAAGAATTCTATGAATTTGAAAAAAACAGTCTTACTTGTAGATGATAGTCCATAGTCTATTTCCTAATAACCACAACCTTGGCAAAAAATAACAATTATATAATGAATATATAATATCACATCCATTCCCATATATAACTCAAAATATGCATAAGATCTAAAGAATGCCACTTTCTATGTAATCATATCATTCAAGAAGAAGAGAAATCTATTTTGATTATCTGTTTATACTTATAGATAGAGCATAACCTGACTTTGATACCTATTGTAGGAAAATCGAGTTTGAAAAATGCAACGGAAAATAAGTTTAAGGGGAAAACCAAAGTTTTAATTTTTTTCCAAAATAAGAACTTGGTTGTGAGATATCTAAAGTAATAAACATTTAATCAAAATTGTTCCTTTTCGATTCGTCTAAAATCAACGCTTTGACTGAGTAGTCTTCTTCACTATCCTTATACTCACGTCTGTTGAGTCTGGGCTTGCTTCGAATCAAAAAATTTTCCACAAAATTACTAGTGAGGTAGTTTCGTAATTTCCCTAAACTTCTGAGTCAAGTTGTAAATATGAAAAATATGACGAGAAATTTTCTAAAATAGTCTCTCTACAACTTTCTCTTGAATTAGTGTGTAAAATAATGACCCATAGCTCTCTTTGTGTAGGAAGAGTTTAGAGAGTTCAACTATGATTAAACTTAATCACTTTAATATTAAATTAATATAATACTTAACATGATAAATATTAGAATAAATTTAATAATAAATCTATTAAATTAATAGAATACTTATCTACAAGATAAATATTAAATTAAATTTAATATTAAAACTACTAAAATAATATTATTTTTGAAATAGTTAATCTAAAATCATATTATCCGGTAGAGTCCCAATAGTAGTGTGATTCTTCCACTACTCAACTACCGAATGACCAACTGCCAGCCACCGGAATGTTGTCGTCACCGTCACTGACACAGTTGTGTCTGCTGGTATCATCATAGGTGCGACACCCTCACGACACCCCAAGTCAATTTGGTTGGGGTCTAGTGATGGCTCGATCAGTCCAGTCTAGCCATCGATTGGATCGTCGACCCGGTTTCACAAACTAGGCTTAGTTCGACCAATTTTTGGGTTTCAATCTTGGTTTTGAGTTTTCGGGCCCAATTTCGATCAATTTTCAAGTTCAATGACCCATTGGGCCAATTGTTTGACTTGAAAATTAATTTACAAAAATATCATATTTATTTTAATTAATTTAATTAATTTTTACTTGATCAAAATTAATTTTCCCAAAAATCATTAAGATTTTTCAAAATTAATTTTTCGAGAAAATTCTATAATAAAAATTTCTACTTGAACAATTATCATGACCACCTAATTTAATTCCACATTGAATAAATCGACTTAATTAAATTATTTTCAAAGTCATATAATTTTGTTCTGATTCAAATGCAATCTGATAAAGTTTGTTTTGAGCTAATAGAGGGACCAATCGGACATATACAATTAGGCTTGAGTAATTGCAATTATGTCCAAAAGCATCGTTCCTATAATTTAAAAATTACTTAATCATAAAGTCAGTCAACAAGAAGTAACATGATTGAAAACTCCTTATTATATACTCTATACAAAAGCAATTCTGTGACAGCCCAAAATTGACCCTAGTCGGGAAGTGGTTTTGGGACCGCTAAACCGAGTCACCGAAATGTTTGAATGTGATATTTATTGTCTAGAGTATGTAATTATGAATGTGTGAAAATTTCAAGCTTCGATTTAGTCGATTGCATGTCAATTCAGTTAGTAGGATTTGTGTGACACTTTTGAAATGTGATAGGCTAATCTATAAGGATCTAATAGTGCATGTAATAAAAAGGGAGGACTTGCATGTCAAATTTCCCCCCCTAACTAGTAGTGGCCGGCCATGCTATGAGTGGAAACATGTCACAAACATGTTATGGTAGTGAGGTATGTTAGGAAAAATAAAATAAGGAGTATGGGTAATAAAGAAATGGAAAAAAAAAGAATGTGTGTGAGTGCTCCCCCCCCCATTGCCGTGAGTTAAAGAAAAGAAAAAAAAAATTGTTCATCCTTTTTCATTTCTTTTGGCCGAAAATTCTAAGGAAGGAGGAAGGAGTTCTTGCTTCATGTTTGGTTTGGAAGAGGATTAGGAGGAGGTTTGGCCATACTTGTATCTAGATTAAGGTATGTTTGAGGTTGTGCCATGAGATTCATGCATGTTTTTAGTTGCTAGCTTGAGTTCTAATTAGCCCATGGTTCAAATCTTTGCTATGTCATGGGGATGATATTCGGCCTAGGTGGATTTTGTGTTAATGCCATTGCATGCTAAATATGAAGCTTGTTAATGATACATGTGATAGTGGATTGATGACTCTTGGATTTTCTTTTTAGCATTTTTGAGTGAGACATTAAGTTCTTTGTTTAACCATTACCAAAATTGAAATGGTTTGGTGTTGTGATGTATTCGGCCATGGTATATCCATAAGTATGATTTATGCTTATTGCATGGTAGGTAAGATTTGTGTTTTGGATTTATGTTCATGTTTAGTTATAATCAACTTTGAGATTCAGCTCTTGCACATATATATATATGTTTGCACATGACGTATTGGTATGACATATACAATATCTCAAGGTATATATTTACATATGATGGTGTTTCGGTTATGGAGTACATGATGGATGCGTATTGAGTTATAATATGTAATGTATTAGTTAGTAAAAGGTATGCCATTTGTGTGTGGTATTGAGTATATAATTGGCCTCAACATAGACATGCATAATCGGCCACATGAATGAGTACATAGGTTGATGTGTTGTTCAGCCATAGGTAAGCATATTGAAGGCTTTATCTTGACTTAGAAAATTCGGCTAAGGAGAGTATTAACTAATGTGTTGAGTTTGATTTATGATTCCGTACATTTGTGACTTTAATGTCTAATGAATATATGTGGGCCAAGTACCTTGAGTTCCTCTTTTCGATGCTCAAATGATTAAATCAATTTATTTGTTAAATTAAGCTCAAGAGCAAAGGGGAACTAAATCCGATAAAGGGAAGGAAAAAGTGGTCGAATAGCCATCGGAATCGTTCGACAACATCCGAGGTAAGTTTTCGAGTAATGGGACTTAAATTATGATTCGATTAGATTATGTCTTAAGTAAATCAAAATCATGCTCTTATATGTGGCTATTGAGCCGAAATTGTAAATGTGATAAGTGTCTTGTGTTTGAGCTTTGGTAATGAAAATGAAATATGAATGTGTCATGATTTATTGATATATGTGCATGGTTACTCGAATGATATCCGGGCTAAGTCCCGAAGGCTTTTGTGCTAAGCGACTACATCCGGACTAAGATCCGAAGGCATTTGTGCTAGCGACTATATCCGGGCTAAGTCCCGAAGGCATTTATGCTAGTGACCATATCCGGGTTAAGACCCGAAGGCCTTGTGCGAGTGGTTATATCCGGCTAAACCCCGAAGATGCTTGATTTGGGAACGAGCGATCTTGCTGTAAAAATTTAAATTAATACGCTCGTAAAATCCCAGCGATGAGGTATGTTTCGTGTGTGCTTTGAATTAGTTGATCCCTTACAAATCTGTATTCGCTCAGTCGATAAATGAGCTACCGGCCTTTGGCTAAGTTGATCTTTTGTGTATGACCATAAGGGTTGGTAATGTGAAGTAAGTATGATATTGAAAATTTGTGCATATGAAATTATCCGTTTAGCTATATGAATGCTATACTTTTGTTGTGCTGGAATCCCTTGCTCAAAACTTACTAAGCATAAATTGCTTACTCCGTTTCTTTGTTTCTCTGTTTTATAGATTTTGGCTCGTCAGCTATCGGACTCGGGATTTTTGGAAGTCGAAGTCTCCCACACTATCAAAGCCCCCTTTTGGTACAATTTTGCTTGAACTTTGAAATGGCATGTATAGGACTACCCTTTTGTTGTTGGTCATGTACCCTTCGGCTTTGTGTAAATTTGGATAGCCATGCGAAAATGGCTTAAATATACTTTGATCATAGCATTATAATCGTTTTGTATGTTGTCCGTTGAGAGGTATGGAAATGTTGGTAACAGTTAGCCATGGGAAGGGTTATTCTTGATCACTTTTGGAATATGTATGACAAACTCTAGTTGATCCATGGAGGATCATGAAATAGGTAAAGTTTACCTAAAAAAACAGATGCTGGTAGCAGCAGTGATGTGGATGTGAAAAATCACTAAAAATAGTAGGAATGGAATTAAATAGTGAATAAATTATGTAAACTAACCTTGATGAATCTATTTTCATAGGAAAGTAACGAAACGATCATATGGATAGTATGTTAAGAGATATTCAGGTTCTCGTGAGACAGGGCCAGAACGGTTTCTGGATTCCCTGTTCCGACTTTGGAAATTCATTATAAATTAACCAGAGATAATTAGAAGTCATGCCATATATGCATAGATTCATTTTTGAGTCTAGGTTCTATAGAAACAAACGACATCAGTATTGAAGCCCTGTACATGGAGATATCCAAGTCGTAATGCGCAAAGGTCAGTGTAGTCGATCCCTGTAACATGGGAGACTTTGACTAATAAACTGTACTAATTGGCCTGGCCAAAAATTCTAGAAAAAAATTTGTAGATGCATGTATTAGTCTAGTTTCAGGGAAAAATCACGAAGCTAATTTTAGAGTTGTGAAACTCAAGATATGATTTTTAAGGTGACAGTGACGCAGTTAGCCAGCTTGCCTGAAAAATTTAAAATGGATTGTGCAAAGAAGTGATTTAAGTCTGCAAACCCCTCGTGTCCGACTCCGGCGACGGACTTGGGTACGGGGTGTTACAATTTTATTGGTATCAGAGCTACGGTTTAGTCGATTCTAGGACTACCGTAATACGTTTGGGTCTAGCTATACATGCCATTTTGTGATTATTTGATAGTGTGGTGATTTCTGACGATTGAAAATGTGTTTATTTATAGTAATGGATCCCGATCCCGACCGAGCGGTAGCTGATGATCTTGAGAGTGTGGCGCCTGCTCCCGCACAAGGGACAGCTCCGGCGGACTCTCAACCGATTGCTAGTAATCCGAATGACGAAGCTAGACAAGCTTTCTATAGCGTAATGAATGATTGGTTCAACCAATACATTCGAACTAATACGGCTGTTCCACAACCTCCATTCCCGACTAATGCCACCTCTGCACCTACAATACCTCCGGCAACTGACCAAATAAGGTCAAATAAGCCCCCAGTTGACAGAATCCGAAAACACGGGGCTACTGAATTTAAAGCTACGGACAGCGATGATGCCGAGCAAGCTGAATTTTGGTTGGACAACACTATCCGGGTACTCGACGAGCTATCTTGCACACCCGATGAGTGCCTAAAGTGTACTATCTCCTTGCTACGTGATTCTGCCTACTATTGGTGGAATACGTTGACTTCTGTTGTGCCTAGAGAGCAAGTAACTTGGGAGTTTTTCCAAACCGAGTTTCGAAAAAAGTATATCAGTCAGAGATTCATTGACCAAAAACGGAAGGAATTTCTTGAACTCAAACAAGGTTCCATGTCGGTTACCGACTATGAACGAAAATTTGTGAGGCTTAGCCGATATGCGCGAGAATGCATTTCTTCAGAAGCTGTGATGTGTAAACGTTTCGAGGATGGACTAAATGATGATATAAAGCTGTATGTTGGCATCTTGGAAATCCGAGAATTTGTGGTACTTGTTGAGCGAGCTTGTAAAGCCGAGGAGCTAAGTATGGAGAAAAGAAAAGCTGATATGGGAGCAAAGGAGTTTCGTAAGAGGTCTTCGGGGAAGCCCTTCCCGCAGACATCGAAGAAATTTAGAGATGACTTAGGCCGGTCTAGGGACACTTCGGGTTTCTCTAGACGAGATCGCGATCGACCCCCTGTGAGCACACGAGTCACTTCGGTCGCCAGTGTTGGAAATGATCGTCGGGACAGAACGGAATGTCGATATTGCGGTAAATGGCATTCGGGGAGTTGTAGATTCCATGATCGCTCCTGTTACAAGTGCGGATCAGTTGACCACTTCATTAAAGATTGCCCGAGGTTGTCTGAACAGAATGTAAATCAGAGTGGGAAACCGGGTGCTACCACTGCTCGAGGTAGACCATCTAGAAATACGGGCAATGCTAGTGGTGGTCAGAGAGGATCTAGAGATGCTACGACCAGATCCGAGGCTCACGCTCCTGCTAGGGCTTATGCTATACGCGCACGCGAGGATGCTTCCTCGCCAGATGTTATTACCGGTACTTTTACTCTCTTTGATACTAATGTGATTGCTTTGATTGACCCTGGTTCTACTCATTCTTATATATGCGAAACCTTAGCATCCAGTAAGACTTTACCTATTGAGTCTACTGAGTTCGTAATTCGGGTGTCAAATCCCTTGGGTCGTTACGTGCTTGTCGACAAAGTGTGTAAGAAATGTCCCCTAGTAATTCGAGGTTCCTGTTTTCCGGTGGACTTGATGCTTTTGCCGTTTGATGAATTTGATGTTATTCTTGGTTTGGATTGGTTGACCGTGCATGATGCGGTTGTGAATTGCAAAAGCAAGACTATGGATTTGAGGTGCGCAAATAACGAGATGATCTGAGTTGAGTCTACGGACTTGGATGGGTTGCCAGCTGTAATATCCTCAATGTTGGCCCAGAAATATGTAAGAAAAGTGTGCGATGCATACCTTGCGTATGTACTTGATGACAAAGAATTAGAAAAGAAACCCGAATCTATGCCGGTGGTTTGTGAATACCCGGATGTTTTTCCTAAAGAATTATCGGGTTTACCACCTGTTCGGGAGGTAGAGTTTCGTATTGAGCTTGTACCTGGAACTACGCCAATTTCGATAGCTCCGTATCGTATGGCACCAACCGAGTTAAAGGAGTTGAAAGCTCAGTTGCAAGAGTTGACTGATAGAGGTTTCGCTCGACCAAGTTTCTCACCTTGGGTGCACCAGTATTGTTTGTGAAGAAGAAGGACGGAACCATGAGGTTGTGCATCGACTATCGTCAGCTGAATAAAGTGACAATAAAGAATAAATATCGATACCGCGTATTGATGATTTGTTTGATCAACTAAAGGGAGCCTCAGTGTTTCAAAGATAGATTTGAGATCGGGTTATTATCAGTTGCGAATTCGAGATTCGGATATACCCAAAACTGCTTTCAGAACGAGATACGGCCACACGAGTTCTTAGTGATGCCGTTTGGGCTCACTAATGCCCCTGCGGTATTTATGACCTTGATGAATCGGATCTTCAGACAGTATTTGGATCGGTTCGTAGTTGTGTTTATTGATGACATCTTGGTCTATTCAAGAGATGAGACCGAACATGCTGAGCACCTGAGATTAGTGTTGCAAATTTTACGGGATAAGCAGTTATATGCTAAGTTCAGTAAGTGTGAGTTCTGGTTAAGAGAGGTTAGCTTCTTGGACCACGTGGTATCCACATCGGGTATTCGAGTTGACCCGAACAAAATTTCAGCCATACTTAACTGGAAGCCTCCGAGAAATATTACTGAGGTTCGGAGCTTTTTGGGACTTGCCGGTTACTACCGACGGTTTGTAAAAGGTTTCTCGATGATAGCCACACCGATGACGAAGCTACTTCAAAAAGATGTTAAGTTCGAATGGACGGAAAAATGTCAGAAAAGTTTTGATCAACTGAAAACTTATTTGACCGAAGCTCCAATTCTAGTGCAGCCCGAATCAGGCAAAGAGTTTGTCATTTATAGTGATGCGTCCCTACTTGGGTTAGGTTGCGTATTGATGCAAGAAGGTCGAGTTGTGGCCTATGCGTCGAGACAATTAAAGCCACATGAGAAAAATTATCCGACCCATGATCTCGAACTAGCTGCCATCGTATTCGCTTTAAAAATATGGCGACATTACTTATTTGGTGAAAAGTGCCATGTATTTTCGGATCACAAAAGTCTCAAATATTTGATGACTCAAAGAGACTTAAATCTGCGACAAAGACGTTGGCTCGAGTTGTTAAAGGATTATGAGCTTGTCATTGACTATCACCCGGGAAAGGCTAATGTGGTTGCGGACGCCTTAAGCCAGAAATCACTGTTTGCTTTACGAGCGATGAATGTACTCTTGTCTGTTCTACCCGACAATGTGTTAGTAGCTGAATTAAAGGCCGAACCATTATTGATTCATCAAATTCGTGAAGCTCAGAAAGTCGACGATGAATTGGTTGCAAAACGGGCTGAGTGTGTTCCGAACAAGGAATCGGAGTTTCAAATTGATGATGATGATTGTTGAGGTTCAGAAGTCGTTTGTATGTTCCAAGGAATTCGGAACTCATTTCGATGATTCTGAACGAAGCCCATTGTAGCCGAATGTCAATTCACCCTGGGAGTACGAAAATGTACAACCATTTGAAACGTCGGTTTTGGTGGCATGGTATGAAACGAGACATCTCCGACTTTGTTTCAAGATGTTTAATATGCAACAAGTGAAAGCGGAACATCAAGTGCCTTCAGGATTACTTCAGCCGATCATGATACCCGAGTGGAAATGGGATCGAGTCACAATGGACTTTGTGTTCGGACTGCCATTGTCAGCAAGTAAGAAGGATGCGATTTGGGTTGTTGTTGATAGACTGACTAAGTCGGCTCACTTTATCCCCGTGCGTACGGATTTTTCATTGGATAAACTAGTGAATTGTACGTTTCTCAGATTGTGAGATTACACGGGTACCTATTTCTATCGTGTCGGATAGAGATCCGAGATTCACCTCACGATTTTGGAAGAAATTGCAAGAAGCTTTGGGTACCAAGCTGCATTTTAGCACTGCTTTTCACCCTCAAACCGATGGTCAATCGAGCGGATAATTCAGATACTTGAGGATATGTTGAGATGTTGCATCCTCGAGTTCAGTAGTTCATGGGAACGGTATTTACCTTTGATTGAATTCGCTTACAACAATAGTTTTCAATCAAGTATTAAGATGGCACCTTACGAGGCTTTGTACGGTCGTAAATGCCGTACATCATTGTTTTGGACCGAGCTCGTGAAAGTAAAATTTTCGGAGTTGATTTGATTAAAGATGCCGAACAGAAAGTAAAGGTAATCCGTGAAAGTCTGAAGGCAGCCACAGATCGTCAGAAATCGTATGCGGATTTGAAACGAAAAGACATTGAATATCAGGTGGGAGATAAAGTGTTTCTTAAAGTTTCGCCTTGGAAAAAGGTACTCAGATTTGGCCGTAAGGGCAAGTTGAGTCCGAGATTCATTGGGCCATACGAAATCTCCGAACGAGTTGTCCAGTTGCGTATAGATTGATTTTGCCCCCTGAACTTGAAAAGATTCACGACGTCTTTCATGTTTCGATGCTTCGACGTTATAGATCCGATCCGTCACCGTGATTAATCCATCAGAAGTTGAAATTCAATCTGACTTGAGTTATGAAGACGAACCGATTCGTATCCTAGCTCGTGAAGTGAAAGAGTTGCGAAACAAAAGGGTTCCGTTAGTAAAGGTGTTATGGCTCAAACACGGAGTCGAAGAAGCTACTTGGGAAACCGAGAATGCCATGAAAGAACGATACCCAAACTTATTTACCGGTAAGATTTTCGGGGACGAAAATTTCTTAAGTGGGGGAGAGTTGTGACAGCCCAAAATTGACCCTAGTCGGGAAGTGGTTTCGGGACCGCTAAACCGAGTCACCGAAATGTTTGAATGTGATATTTATTGTCTAGAGTATGTAATTATGAATGTGTGAAAATTTCAAGCTTCGATTTAGTCGATTGCATGTGAATTCAGTTAGTAGGATTTGTGTGACACTTTTGAAATGTGATAGGCTAATCTATAAGGATCTAATAGTGCATGTAATAAAAAGGGAGGACTTGCATGTCAAATTTCCCCCCTAATTAGTAGTGGCCGGCCATGCTATGAGTGGAAACATGTCACAAACATGTTATGTTAGTGAGGTATGTTAGGAAAAATAAAATAAGGAGTATGGGTAATAAAGAAATGGAAAAAAAAAAAAGAAAGAATGTGTGTGAGTGTTCCCCCCCATTGCCGTGAGTTAAAGAAAAGAAAAAAAATTTGTTCATCCTTTTTCATTTCTTTTGGCCGAAAATTCTAAGGAAGGAGGAAGGAGTTCTTGCTTCATGTTTGGTTTGGAAGAGGATTAGGAGGAGGTTTGGCCATACTTGTATCTAGATTAAGGTATGTTTGAGGTTGTGCCATGAGATTCATGCATGTTTTTAGTTGCTAGCTTGAGTTCTAATTAGCCCATGGTTCAAATCTTTGCTATGTCATGGGGATGATATTCGGCCTAGGTGGATTTTGTGTTAATGCCATTGCATGCTAAATATGAAGCTTGTTAATGATACATGTGATGGTGGATTGATGACTCTTGGATTTTCTTTTTAGCATTTTTGAGTGAGACATTAAGTTCTTTGTTTAACCATGACCAAAATTGAAATGGTTTGGTGTTGTGATGTATTCGGCCATGGTATATCCATAAGTATGATTTATGCTTATTGCATGGTAGGTAAGATTTGTGTTTTGGATTTATGTTCATGTTTAGTTATAATCAACTTTGAGATTCGGCTCTTGCACATATATATATATGTTTGCACATGACGTATTGGTATGACATATACAATATCTCAAGGTATATATTTACATATGATGGTGTTTCGGTTATGGAGTACATGATGGATGCGTATTGAGTTATAATATGTAATGCATTAGTTAGTAAAAGGTATGCCATTTGTGTGTGGTATTGAGTATATAATTGGCCTCAACATAGACATGCATAATCGGCCACATGAATGAGTACATAGGTTGATGTGTTGTTCGGCCATAGGTAAGCATATTGAAGGCTTTATCTTGACTTAGAAAATTCGGCTAAGGAGAGTATTAACTAATGTGTTGGTTTGATTCATGATTCCGTACATATGTGACTTTAATGTCTAATGAATATATGTGGGCCAAGTACCTTGAGTTCCTCTTTTCGATGCTCAAATGATTAAATCAATTTATTTGTTAAATTAAGCTCAAGAGCAAAGGGGAACTAAATCCGATAAAGGGAAGGAAAAAGTGGTCGAATAGCCATCGAATCGTTCGACAACATCCGAGGTAAGTTTTCGAGTAATGGGACTTAAATTATGATTCGATTAGATTATGTCTTAAGTAAATCAAAATCATGCTCTTATATGTGGCTATTGAGCCGAAATTGTAAATGTGATAAGTGTCTTGTGTTGAGCTTTGGTAATGAAAATGAAATATGAATGTGTCATGATTTATTGATATATGTGCATGGTTACTCGAATGATATCCGGGCTAAGTCCCGAAGGCTTTTGTGCTAAGCGACTACATCCGGACTAAGATCCGAAGGCATTTGTGCTAGCGACTATATCCGGGCTAAGTCCCGAAGGCATTTATGCTAGTGACCATATCCGGGTTAAGACCCGAAGGCCTTGTGCGAGTGGTTATATCCGGCTAAACCCCGAAGATGCTTGATTTGGGAACGAGCGATCTTGCTGTAAAAATTTAAATTAATACGCTCGTAAAATCCCAGCGATGAGGTATGTTTCGTGTGTGCTTTGAATTAGTTGATCCCTTACAAATCTGTATTCGCTCAGTCGATAAATGAGCTACCGGCCTTTGGCTAAGTTGATTTTTGTGTATGAACATAAGGGTTGGTAATGTGAAGTAAGTATGATATTGAAAATTTGTGCATATGAAATTATCCGTTTAGCTATATGAATGCTATACTTTTGTTGTGCTGGAATCCCTTGCTCAAAACTTACTAAGCATAAATTGCTTACTCCGTTTCTTTGTTTCTCTGTTTTATAGATTTTGGCTCGTCAGCTATCGACTCGGGATTTTGGAAGTCGAAGTCTCCCACACTATCAAAGCCCCCTTTTGGTACAATTTTGGTTGAACTTTGAAATGGCATGTATAGGACTACCCTTTTGTTGTTGGTCATGTACCCTTCGGTTTTGTAAATTTGGATAGCCATGCGAAAATGGCTTAAATATACTTTGATCATAGCATTATAATCGTTTTGTATGTTGTCCGTCGAGAGGTATGGAAATGTTGGTAACGGTTAGCCATGGGAAGGGTTATTCTTGATCACTTTGGAATATGTATGACAACTCTAGTTGATCCATGGAGGATCATGAAATAGGTAAAGTTTACCTAAAAAAACAGATGCTGAGCAGCAGTGATGTGGATTAAAAATCACTAAAAATAGTAGGAATAAATTATGTAAACGAACCTTGATGAATCTATTTCATAGAAGTAACAAACGATCATATGGACAGTATGTTAAGAGATATTCAGTTCTCGTGAGACAGGGCCAGAACGGTTTCTGGATTCCCTGTTCCGAATTTGGAAATTCATTATAATTAACCAGAGATAATTAGAAGTCATGCCATATATGCATAGATTCCTTTTTAGTCTAGTTTCTATAGAAACAAACGACATCAGTATTGAAGCCCTGTACAGGAGATATCCAAGTCGTAATGCGCAAAGTCAGTGTAGTCGATCCCTGTAACATGGGAGACTTTGACTAATAAACTGTACTAATTGGCACCAAAAATTCTAGAAAAAATTTTAGATGCATATATGAGTCTAGTTTCAGGGAAAAATCACGAAGCTATTTTCGAGTTGTGAAACTCAAGATATGATTTTAAGGTGACAGTGACCAGTTAGCCAGCTTGCCTGAAATTTAAATGGATTGTGCAAAGAAGTGATTTAAGTCTGCAAACCCCTGGACTCGGGTACGGTGTA